>NW_027206815.1:112500-135000 GCF_032191515.1 Phaenicophaeus curvirostris | reverse complement strand
TTCTAAAAGACCCCAGATCCCACTAGAGCCCCCCAGAGACGTTCTAAAGGCCCCTGGACCCTTCTAGAGATTCTCACGTCCTTTCTAAAGGCCCCCAGACCCTTCTAGAGCCCCCCAGAGACGTTCTAAAGGCCCCTGGACCCTTCTAGAGCTTCTCACATCCCTTCTAGAAGCCTCCAGACCCTTCTAGAGCCGCCAGAGACCTTCTAAAGGACCCTGGACCCTTCTAGAGCATCTCACGTCCCTTCTAGAGGACCCCAGACCCTTCTAGAGGCCCTCAGCGACATTCTAAAGGCCCCTGGACCCATCTAGATCTTCTCACGTCCATTTTAAAAGACCCCAGACCCTTCTAGAGCACCCCAGACCCATTCTAAAGGACCCTAGACCCTTCTAGAGCCCATCTGGACAATTCTAAAAGCCCCCAGACCCTTCTAGAGCCCCCCAGGGAGATTCAAAAAGACCCTGAACCCTTCTAGAGCTTCTCACATCCATTCTAAAAGCGCCCAGACCCTTCTAGAGCCCCCCAGATCCATACTAAAGACATCTAGAGCACCCTGGGACCCCTTTATGGCCTTCTAAGACCCTTCTAGGACCACGAGGAACCCTCTAGAGCCCTCTGAGAACCACTTAGGGCCTTCTAGAATCCTTCTAGGACCACCAGGAACCCTCTAGAGCCCCCCGGGACGCACTTACGGCCTTCTAGGACGCTTCTAGGACCTCGAGAAACAATCTAGAGCCCCCTGGGACCCCTTTAGGGCCTTCTAGGACCCTTCTAGGACCACGAGAAACCATCTAGAGCCCCATGGGACCCACTTAGAGCCTTCTAGGATCATTGTAAGACCCCTGGGAACCTTCTAGAGACCCCTGGGACCCCTTTAGTGCCTTCTAGGACCCTTCTAGGACCACCAGGAACCCTCTAGAGCCCCCTGGGACCACTTTAGGGCCTTCTAGGACCCTTTTAGGACCACGAGAAACAACCTAGAGACCCCTGGTACCCCCTTAGGGCCTTCTAGGACGATTGTAAGACCACGGGGAACACTCTAGAGCCCCCTGGGTCCCCTTTAGTGCCTTCTAGGATACTTCTAGGGCCCCCAGGGACCCTCTAAAGACCCCTGGGAGCCTTCTAAAACCACCAGGAACCCTCTAGAGCCCACTGGGACCCCTTAGGGCTTTGTAGAACCCTTCTAGGACCACGAGGAACCCTCTAGAGCCCCCTGGGACCACCTTAGGGCCTTCTAAGACCCTTCTAGGACCCACAGGCACCATCTAGAGCCCCCTGGGACCCCTTTAGGGCCTTCTAGATCACTTCTAGGCCCTCTAGGTACCCTCTAGAGTCCCCTTGGACCCCTTTAGGACTTTCTAGGACCCTTCTAGGACCACGAGAAACCTTCTAGAGCCCCCTGGGACCCACTTAGGGCCTTCTAGGACCATGGTAAGACCCCGGGGAACGCTCTAGAGCCCCCTGGGACCCCTTTAGGGCCTTCTAGGACTATTCTAGGGCGCCCGGAGACCCTCTAGAGCCCCCTGGAACCTCTTAGACCTTTCTAGGGCCCTTCTAGGAACCCCAGGAACCCTCTAGAGTTCACTGGGACCACTTTAGGGCCTTCTAGGTCCATTCTAAGACCACAAGAAACCATCCAGAGCCCTCTGGGAACCACTTAGGTCCTTCTAGGATCCTCCTAGGACCACGAGGAACCGTCTAGAGCTCCCTGGGCCCCATTTAGGGCCTCCTAGGACCCTTCTAGGACAACGAGAAACCCTCTAGAGCCCTCTGGGAACCACTTAGGGCCTTCTAGAATCCTTCTAGGACCACCAGGAACCCTCTAGAGCCCCCTGGGACCTCCTTAGGGCCTTCTAGGACCATTCTAGGGCCCCCAGGGACCTTCTAGAGCCCCCTGGGACACCCTTAGGGCCTTCTCGGACGCTTCTAAGACCACGAAGGACCCTCTAGAGCCCCCTGGGTCCCCTTTAGGGCCTTCTAGGACCCTTTTAGAACCACGAGGAACCCTCTAGAGCCCCCTGGGACCCATTTAGGGCCTTCTAAGACCCTTTTAGGACCACGAGGAACCATCTAGACCCCCTTGGGACCCCTTTAGGGCCTTCTAGGACCCTTCTAGGACCCACGGGAACCCTCTAGAGCCCTCTGGGACCATTCTAGGTCTTTCTAGGACCCTTCTAGTGTCACCAGGAACCCTCTAGAGCCTTCTGGGACCCTTCTAGAGCTTTATAGGAGACTTCTAGAGTCACCAGGAGCCCTCTAGAGCCCCCTGGGACCCACTTAGGGCCTCCTAGGACACTTCTAGGACATGAGGAACCCCCTAGAGCACCCTGAAACCAACTTAGGGCCTTCTAGGACACTTCTAGTGTCCCAGGGACCCTCTAGAGCCCCCTGGGACCCCATAGGGCCTTCTAGAACCCTTCTAAGACCATGAGAAACTCTCTAGAGGCACCTGGGACCTCCTTAGGGCCTTCTAGGACATTTCTAGGGCCCCCAGGGACCTTCTAGAGCCCTCTGGGACCCACTTAGGGCCTTCTCGGACGCTTCTAAGACCACAAAGAACCCTCTAGAGCCACCTGGGACCCCCTTAGAGCCTTCTAGGTACATTCTAGCACCACGAGGAACCCTCTAGAGCTCCCTAGGACCCCCTTAGAGCCTTCTATGACCCTTCTAGGACAACGAGAAACCATCTAGAGCCACCTGGGACCTCCTTAGGGCCTTCTGGGTTATTCTAGGAACACATGGAACCCTCTAGAGCCTCCTGGGACAACTTAGGGCCATGTAGGACCATTGTAAGATGCCGGGGAACCCTCTAGAGCCCCTTGGGACCGATTTAGTGCCTTCTAGGACCCTTCTAGTGCCCCCAGGGACCTTCTAGAGCACACTGGGACCCCCTTAGAGCCTTCTAGGACCCTTCTAGGAGCCCCAGGAACCCTCTAGAGCCCCCTGGGAACCCCTTGGGGCATTCTAGGACCATTCTAGGACCACGAGGAACCCTCTAGAGCCCCATGGGACCCATTAAAGGCCTTCTAGAACACTTCTAGAACTACAAGGAACCATCTAGAACCCCCTGGGAAAATTCTAGGATTTTCTAAGACCCTTGTAGAGGCACCAGGAACCCTCTAGAGTCCCCTGGGACCCCCTTAGGGCCTTCTAGGACCATTCTAGGACCACGAGAAACCCTCTAGAGACCCCTGGGACCTCCTTAGGGCCTTATAGGACCCTTTTAGAAACACGAGGAACCCTCTAGAGCCCCCTGGGACCCATTTAGGGCCTTCTAAGACCCTTTTAAGACCACGAGGAACCATCTAGAGCCCCCTGGGACCCCTTTAGGGCCTTCTAGGACGCTTCTAGGACCTCGAAGAACCCTCTAGAGCTCTTTGGGACCCCCTTAGAGCCTTCTAGGTACATTCTAGCACCACAAGGAACCCTCTAGAGCTCCCTAGGACCCCCTTAGTGCTTTCTATGACCCTTCTAGGACCACGAGAAACCATCTAGAGCCACCTGGGACCTCCTTAGGGCCTTCTGGGTTATTCTAGGAACACATGGAACCCTCTAGAGCCCCCTGGGACCCACTTAGGGCCTCCTAGGACCCTTCTAGGACAACGAGGAAACCCCTAGAGCCACCTGAGACCCACTTAAGGCCTTCTAGGACCCTTCTAGTGCCCCAAGGACCCTCTAGAGCCCCCTGGGACCCCTTAGGGCCTTCTCGGACGCATCTAAGACCACGAGGAACCCTCTAGAGCAACCTTGGACCTATTTAGTGCCTTCTAGAGCTCTTCTAGGACCACGAAGAATCCTCTGGAGTCCTCTGGGCACCCTTAGGGCCTTCTAGAACCCTTCTAGGACCCACGAGAACCCTCTAGAGCCCCGTGGGACCCTTCTAGGGCTTTCTGGGACTCTTCTAGGGTCTCCAGGAACCCTCTAGAGCCCCCTGGGACCTTTCTAGGGCTTACTGGGACTCTTCTAGAGTCACCAGGAACCCTCTAGAGCCTCCTGGGACCCGCTTAGGGCTTTCTAGGACCCTCCTAGGGCCACGAGGAACCATCTAGAGCCCCCTGAGACCCCCTTAGAACCTTATAGGAACCTTCTACGACCACGAGGATACCTCTAGAGCGCTCTGGGACCCCCTTAGGACCTTCTAGGAACCTTCTAGGACCACCAGGAACCCTCTAGAGCCCCCTGGGACCCCCTTACGACCTTCTAGGAACCTTCTAGAACCCACAGGTACCCGCTAGATCCACCTGGGACCCACTTAGGGCTTTCAAGGACCCTTCTAGAGTCACCAGGAAGCCTCTGGAGCCCCCTGGGACCTCCTTAGGTCCTTGTAGGACTCTTCTAAGACTTCTGCAAACCCTCTGGAGCACCCTGGGACGCTGTTAGGGCCTTCTAAGACCCTTCTATGACTTTCTAGAGCCCCCGAGGACCCTTCTAAAGGCTCCCAGACCCTTCTAGAGCCCCTCAGGACCCTTCTGAATGCCCCCAGACCCTTCTAGAGCCCCTCAGAACCCTTCTAGAGCCAGTCAGGACCTTTATGAAGGTTCCAAGACCCTTCTAGAGCCCCCCAGGACCAATCTGAAGGCCCTAGACCGTTTGAGATCCAAGTTGGACCCTTCTAGAGCCCCTCAGGACCCTTCTGAAGGCCTCCAGACCCTTCTAGAGCCCACACGGGGCCCTTCTGAAGGCCCCCAGACCCTTCTAGAGCCCACCCACGGCCCTTCTGACGGCCCCCAGACCCTTCTAGAGCCGCTCAGGACCCTTCTGAAGGTCTCCAGACCCTTCTAGTTCCCCTGGGCCATTCTGAAGGCCCCCAGATGGTTCTAGAGCCACTCAGGGCCCTTCTGATGGCTTCCAGACCATTCTAGATCCCCCCAGGGCCATTCTGAAGGACCCCAGACCCTTCTAGATCCCCCCAGGGCCCTTCTGAATGCCCCCAGACCATTCTAGAGCCGCTCAGGACCCTTCTGAAGGCCTCCAGACCCTTCTAGATCCCCCCAGGGCCCTTCTGAAGGCCCCCAGACCCTTCTAGAGCCACTCAGGACCCTTCTGAAGGCCTCCAGACCCTTCTAGATCCCCCCAGGGCCATTCTGAAGGCCCCCAGACCTTTCTAGAGCCCATCCAGACCCTTCTGAAGGCCTCCAGACCCTTCTATAGGGGTCCCAAAGAGCTCTAGAGGGATCCTCAAGGTCCTAGAAGGGTTTTAGAAGGCCCTAAGGTGGTTCCAGGGGGCTCTAGAGGGATCCTGGTGGTCCTAGAAGGGTCCTAGAAGGTCCTAAGGGGGTCCCAGAGGGCTCTACAGGGATCCTCATGGTCTTACAATGGTCCTAGAAGGTCCTAAATTGTCCCAGGGGGTCTACATGGTTCCTAGTGGTCCTAGAAGGGACCTAGAAGGCCCTAAAATGGTCCCAGGGGGCTCTAGAGGGTTCCTCGTGGTCCTAGAAGGGTCTTAGAAGGCCCTAAATGCTTCCCAGTGAGCTCTAGAGGGATGCTGGTGGTGTTTGAAGTGTCCTAGAAGGACCTAAGTGGGTCCCATGGGGCTCTAGAGGGATTCAGGGACTCCTAGAAGGGTCCTAGAAGGCTCTAAGGAGTCCCAGGGGGCTCTGGATGGTTTCTCGTGGTCCTAGAAGGGTCCTAGAAGGTCCTAAGTGGGTCCCAGATGGCTCTAGAGGGTTCCTGGTGATCCTAGAAGGGTCCTAGAAGGCCCTAAGGGAGTCCCTGGGGGCTCTAGAGGGTTTCTCGTGGTCCTAGAAGGGTCCTAGAAGGCCTTAAGGAGTCCTAGGGGACTCTAGAGTGTTCCCTGGGGTCTTACAATGGTCCTAGTAGGCCCTAAGGGGGTCCCAGACGACTCTAGGGGGTTCCCTGGGGTCATACAATTGTCCTAGAAGGTCCTAAGTGGTCTCAGGGGGTTCTAGATGGTTCCTCGTGGTCGTAGAAGACACCTAGCAGGCCCTAAGGGGGTCCCAGGGGGCTTTAGAGTGTCCCTGGTGGCCCTAGAAGGGTCCTAGAAGGCCCTAAAGGGGTCCCAGGGGGCTCTAGAGGGTCCCTGGGGGCACTAGAATGGTCCTAGAAGGCCCTAAGAGGGTTCCAGAGGGCTCTAGAGTGTCCCTGGTGGTCCTAGAAGGGCCCTAGAAGGGCCTAAAGAGGTCCCAGGGAGCTCTAGAGGGTTCCCCGGGGTCTTACAATGATCCTAGAAGGCCGTAAGGGGTTCCCAGGGAGCTCTAGATGGTTTCTCGTGGTCCTAGAAGGGTCCTAGAAGGCCCTAAGGGCGTCCCAGGGGGGTGTAGAGAGTTTCTCGTGGTCCTAGAACGGTACTAGAAGGACCTAAGTGGGTCCCAGAAGGCTCTAAAGGGATCCTGGTGATCCTAGAAGGGTCCTAGAAGGCCCTAAGGGAGTCCCTGGGGGCTCTAGAGCGTTTCTTGTGGTCCTAGAAGGGTCTTAGAAGGCCATAAAGGGGTCCCAGGGGGCTCTAGAGGGTTCCTGGGAGCACTAGAAGGGTCCTAGAAGGCTTTAAGGGGGTCCCAGAGGGCTTTAGAAGGTTCCTGGTGGTCCTAGAAGGGTCCTAGAAGGGCCTAAGTGGGTCCCAGAGGGTTCTAGAAGGTTCCTGGGGCTCCTAGAAGTGTCCTAGAATGCTCTAAGGGGTCCCACGGGGCTTTAGGGTGTCCCTGGGGGCACTAGAATTGTCCTAGAAGGCCCTAAATGGGTCACAGGGGTGCCTAGAGGGTCCCTGGGGGCACTAAAAGACTCCTAGAAGGCACAAAATGTGTCACAGAGGGCTCTAGAGGGTTCCTTGTGGTCCTAGAAGGGTCCTAGAAAGCCCTAGAAGGGTCCCAGGGGAATCTGGAGGGTTCCTGGTGATTCTAAAAGGGTCCTAGAAAGCCCTAGAAGGGTCCCAGGGGACTCTGGAGGGTTCCTGGTGATTCTAAAAGGGTCCAAGAAAGGCCTAGAAGGGTCCCAGAGGGCTCTAGAGGGTACCCGTGGGTCCTAGGAGGGTCCTAGAAGGCCCTAAAAGGGTCCCAGTGGGCTCTAGAGGGTCCCTGGGGGTACTAGAAGAGTCCTAGAAGGCCCTAAGTGGGTCCTAGGGGGCTCTAGAGGGCTCCTGGTGGTCCTAGAAGGGTCCTAGAAGGCCCTAAAGGGGTCCCAGGGGGCTCTAGAGGGACCCTGGCGGCCCTAGAATTGTCCTAGAAGGCCCTAAAGGGGTCCCAGGGGGCTCTAGAGGGTTCCTTGTGGTCCTAGAAGGGTCCTAGAAGGCCCTAAGGGGGTCCCAGCGGGCTCTAGAGGGTTCCTGGGGCTCCTAGAAGGGTTCTAGAAGGCTCAAAGGGTAACCAGGGGGCTCTAGAAGGTCCCTGGGGGCCCTAGAAGGGTACTAGAAGGCACTAAAGAGGACCCAGGGTGCTCTGGAGGGTTCCCCAGGGTCTTACCATGGCCCTAGAAAGCCCTAAGGTGGTCCCAGGGGGCTCTTGAGGGTTCCCTGTGTCCTAGAAGGGTCCTAGAAGGCCCTAAGTGTGTCCCAGGGGGCTCTAGAGGGTCCCTGGGGGCGCTAGAATTGTCCTAGAAGGCCCTAAGGGGGTCCCAGGGGGCTCTAGAGGGTTCCTTCTGGTCCTAGAAGGGTCCTACAAGGCTCTAAGTGGTACCACGAGGCTCTAGAGGGTTCCCCAGGGTCTTAAAATGAACCTAGAATGCCCTAAGTGGGTCCCAGGGGGCTCTAGATGGTTTCTCGTGGTCCTAGAAGAGTCCTAGAAGGCCTTAAGCAAGTCCCAGGGGGCTCTAGAGAGTTCCTCGTGGTCCTAGAAGGGTCCTAGAAGGCCCTAAGTGGGTCCCAGAGGGCTCTAGAGGGTTCCTGGTGACCCTAGAACGGTCCTAGAAGGACCTAAGGAGGTCCCAGGGGGCTCTAGAGGGTTTCTCGTGGTCCTAGAAGGGTCCTAGTAGGCCCTAAGGAGTCCCAGGGGGCTCTAGAGTGTCCCTGGGGGCACTAGAATGGTCCTAGAAGGCGCAAAGAGGGTCCCAGAGGGCTATAGAGGGCTCCTGGTGGTCCTAGAAGGGTCTTAGAAAGCCCTAAGGGGGTCCCAGGGGGCTCTAGAAGGTCCCTGGGGGCCCTAGAAGGGTCCTAGAATGCCCTAAGGGGGTCCCAGGGGGCTCTAGAGGGTTCCTCGTGGTCCTAGAAGGGTCCTAGAAGGCCCTAAGTGGGTCCCAGAGGGCTCTAGAGGGTTCCTGGTGATCCTAGAAGGGTCCTAGTAGGCCCTAAAGACTCCCAGGGAGCTCTAGAGGGTCTCTGGGGGCACTAGAAGTGTCCTAGAATGTGCAAAAAGGTGTCCCAGAGGGCTATAGAGGGCTCCTGGTGGTCCTAGAAGGGTCTTAGAAGGCCCTAAGTGGGTCCCAGGGGGCTCTAGAGGGTCCCTGGGGGCCCTAGAAGGGTCCTAGAATGCCCTAAGGGGGTCCCAGGGGGCTCTAGAGGGTTCCTCGTGGTCCTAGAAGGGTCCTCGAAGGCTCTAAGGCATCCCAGGGGGCTCTAGACGGTCTCTGGGGACACTAGAAGAGTCCTAGAATGCCCTAAAGGGGTCCCAGAGAGCTATAGATGGTTCCTCGTGGTCCTAGAAGGGTCCTAGAAGGCCCTAGAAGGGTCCCGGAGGCTCTAGAGGGTTCCTGGTGAATCTAAAAGGGTCTAAGAAAGGCCTAGAATGGTCCCAGAGGGCTCTAGAGGGTACCCGTGGGTCCTAGGAGGGTCCTAGAAGGCCCTAAAAGGGTCCCAGGGGGCTCTAGAGGGTCCCTGGGGGTACTAGAAGAGTCCTAGAAGGCCCTAAGTGGGTCCTAGGGGGCTCTAGAGGGCTCCTGGTGGTCCTAGAAGGCCCTAAAGGGGTCCCAGGGGGCTCTAGACGGACCCTGGCGGCCCTAGAATTGTCCTAGAAGGCCCTAAAGGGGTCCCAGGGGGCTCTAGAGGGTTCCTTGTGGTCCTAGAAGGGTCCTAGAAGGCCCAATGGGGGTCCCAGCGGGCTCTAGAGGGTTCCTGGGGCTCCTAGAAGGGTTCTAGAAGGCTCAAAGGGTAACCAGGGGGCTCTTGACGGTTCCCTGTGTCCTAGAAGGGTCCTAGAAGGCCCTAAGTGTGTCCCAGGGGGCTCTAGAGGGTCCCTGGGGGCGCTAGAATTGTCCTAGAAGGCCCTAAGGGGGTCCCAGAGGGCTCTAGAGGGTTCCTTCTGGTCCTAGAAGTGTCCTACAAGGCTCTAAGTGGTACCACGAGGCTCTAGAGGGTTCCCCAGGGTCTTAAAATGAACCTAGAATGCCCTAAGTGGGTCCCAGGGGGCTCTAGATGGTTTCTCGTGGTCCTAGAAGAGTCCTAGAAGGCCTTAAGCAAGTCTCAGGGGGCTCTAGAGAGTTCCTCGTGGTCCTAGAAGGGTCCTAGAAGGCCCTAAGTGGGTCCCAGAGGGCTCTAGAGGGTTCCTGGTGACCCTAGAACGGTCCTCGAAGGACCTAAGAAGGTCCCAGGGGGCTCTAGAGGGTTTCTCGTGGTCCTAGAAGGGTCCTAGTAGGCTCTAAGGAGTCCCAGGGGGCTCTAGAGTGTCCCTGGGGGCACTAGAAGGGTCCTAGAAGGCGCAAAGTGGGTCCCAGAAGGCTATAGAGGGCTCCTGGTGGTCCTAGAAGGGTCTTAGAAAACCCTAAGGGGGTCCCAGGGGGCTCTAGAGGGTCCCTGGGGGCCCTAGAAGGGTCCTAGAATGCCCTAAGGGGGTCCCAGGGGGCTCTAGAGGGTTCCTCGTGGTCCTAGAAGGGTCCTCGAAGGCTCTAAGGCATCCCAGGGGGCTCTAGACGGTCTCTGGGGACCCTAGAAGAGTCCTAGAATGCCCTAAAGGGGTCCCAGAGAGCTATAGATGGTTTCTCGTGGTCCTAGAAGGGTCCTAGAAGGCCCTAAAATGGTCCCGGGGGCTCTAGAGGGTTCCTCGTGGTCCTAGAAGTGTCCTAGAAAGCCCTAGAAGGGTCCCAGATGACTCTGGAGGGTTCCTGGTGATTCTAAAAGGGTCCAAGAAAGGCCTAGAAGGGTCCCAGAGGGCTCTAGAGGGTACCCGTGGGTCCTAGGAGGGTCCTAGAAGGCCCTAAAAGGGTCCCAGGGGGCTCTAGAGGGTCCCTGGGGGTACTAGAAGAGTCCTAGAAGGCCCTAAGTGGGTCCTAGGGGGCTCTAGAGGGCTCCTGGTGGTCCTAGAAGGGTCCTAGAAGGCCCTAAAGGGGTCCCAGGGGGCTCTAGAGGGACCCTGGCGGCCCTAGAATTGTCCTAGAAGGCCCTAAAGGGGTCCCAGGGGACTCTAGAGGGTTCCTGGTGGTCCTAGAAGGGTCCTAGAATGCCCTAAGGGGGTCCCAGGGGGCTCTAGAGGGTTCCTCGTGGTCCTAGAAGGGTCCTAGAAGGCCCTAAGTGGGTCCCAGAGGGCTCTAGAGGGTTCCTGGTGATCCTAGAAGGGTTCTAGTAGGCCCTAAAGACTCCCAGGGAGCTCTAGAGGGTCTCTGGGGGCACTAGAAGTGTCCTAGAATGTGCAAAAAGGTGTCCCAGAGGGCTCTAGAGGGCTCCTGGTGGTCCTAGAAGGGTCTTAGAAGGCCCTAAGTGGGTCCCAGGGGGCTCTAGAGGGTCCCTGGGGGCCCTAGAAGGGTCCTAGAATGCCCTAAGGGGGTCCCAGGGGGCTCTAGAGGGTTCCTCGTGGTCCTAGAAGGGTCCTCGAAGGCTCTAAGGCATCCCAGGGGGCTCTAGACGGTCTCTGGGGACCCTAGAAGAGTCCTAGAATGCCCTAAAGGGGTCCCAGAGAGCTATAGATGGTTCCTCGTGGTCCTAGAAGGGTCCTAGAAGGCCCTAGAAGGGTCCCGGAGGCTCTAGAGGGTTCCTGGTGATTCTAAAAGGGTCTAAGAAAGGCCTAGAAGGGTCCCAGAGGGCTCTAGAGGGTACCCGTGGGTCCTAGGAGGGTCCTAGAAGGCCCTAAAAGGGTCCCAGCGGGCTCTAGAGGGTCCCTGGGGGTACTAGAAGAGTCCTAGAAAGCCCTAAGTGGTCCTAGGGGGCTCTAGAGGGCTCCTGGTGGTCCTAGAAGGGTCCTAGAAGGCCCTAAAGGGGTCCCAGGGGGCTCTAGAGGGACCCTGGCGGCCCTAGAATTGTCCTAGAAGCCCTAAAGGGGTCCCAGGGGACTCTAGAGGGTTCCTGGTGGTCCTAGAAGGGTCCTAGAAGGCCCTAAGGGGGTCCCAGCGGGCTCTAGAGGGTTCCTGGGGCTCCTAGAAGGGTTCTAGAAGGCTCAAAGGGTAACCAGGGGGCTCTAGAAGGTCCCTGGGGGCCCTAGAAGGGTACTAGAAGGCACTAAAGAGGACCCAGGGTGCTCTGGAGGGTTCCCCATGGTCTTACCATGGCCCTAGAAAGCCCTAAGGGGGTCCCAGGGGGCTCTTGAGGGTTCCCTGTGTCCTAGAAGGGTCCTAGAAGGCCCTAAGTGTGTCCCAGGGGGCTCTAGAGGGTCCCTGGGGGTGCTAGAATTGTCCTAGAAGGCCCTAAGGGGGTCCCAGGGGGCTCTAGAGGGTTCCTTCTGGTCCTAGAAGGGTCCTAGAGAGCCCTAGAAGGGTCCCTGGGGACTCTGGAGGGTTCCTGGTGATTCTAAAAGGGTCCAAGAAAGCCCTAGAAGGGTCTCAGAGGGCTCTAGAGGGTACCCGTGGGTCCTAGGAGGGTCCTAGAAGGCCCTAAAAGGGTCCCAGGTGGCTCTAGAGGGTCCCTGGGGGTACTAGAAGAGTCCTAGAAGGCCCTAAGTGGGTCCTAGGGGGCTCTAGAGGGCTTTTGGTGGTCCTAGAAGGGTCCTAGAAGGCCCTAAAGGGGTTCCAGGGGGCTCTATGTGTTTTCTGGGGCTCATAGAATGGACCTAGAAGGCCCTAAAGGGGTCCCAGGGGGCTCAAGAGGGTATCTTGTGGACCAAGAAGTGTCCAAGAAGGCCCTTAAGTGGTCCCACATGTCTCTAGATGGTTACTCGTGGTCCTAGAAAACCCCCAGATGGCCCTAAGTGGGTCCCAGGGGGCTCTAGAGGGATCCTGGTGGTCCTAGAAGGGTCCTAGAAGGCTGTATAGAGGACCCAGGGTGCTCTAGAGGGTTCCCCGGGGTCTTACCATGGTCCTAGAAGGCCCTAAGCGGGACCCAGGGGGCTCTAGATGGTTTCCTCGTGGTCCTAGAAGAGTCCTAGAAGGCCCTAAGAGTGTCACAGGGGGCTCTAGAGGGTTCCTGGTGGTCCGAGAAGGGTCCTAGAAGGCCCTAAGGGGGTCACAGGGGGTTCTAGAGGGTTCCTGGTGGTCCTAGAACGGTACTAGAAGGCCCTAAGGTGGTCCCAGGGGGTTCTAGAATATTCCTGGTGTCCTAGAAGGGTCCTAGAATGCTCTAAGTTTTCCTAGGGGGCTCTAGATTGTTCCAGAGAGTCTTAAAATGGTCCTAGAAGGCCCTGAGTGGGTCCCAGGGGGCTCTAGAGGGTCCCTGCCTGCACTAGAAGGGCCCTAGAAGGCCCTAAGGGGGTCCCAGAGGGCTCTAGAGGGTTCCTCGCCGTCCTAGAAGGGTCCTAGAAGGCCCTAAGGGGGTCTCAGGAAGCTCTAGAGGGTTCCTGGGGCTCCTAGAAGGGTTCTAGAAGGCTCAAAGTGTAACCAGGGGGCTCTAGAAGGTCTCTGGGGGCCCTAGAAGGGTACTAGAAGGCACTAAAGAGGACCCAGGGTGCTCTGGAGGGTTCCCCGGGGTCTTACCATGGTCCTAGAAGGCCCTAAGGGGGTCCCAGGGGGCTCTAGAGGGTTACCCGATATCTTAAAATGGTCTTAGAAGGCCCTAAAGGG
This sequence comes from Phaenicophaeus curvirostris, assembly GCF_032191515.1. Taxonomy (NCBI): domain Eukaryota; kingdom Metazoa; phylum Chordata; class Aves; order Cuculiformes; family Cuculidae; genus Phaenicophaeus; species Phaenicophaeus curvirostris. Next base: position 122,195 of record NW_027206815.1, on the reverse strand, counting down.
GTCCCAGGGGGCTCTACAGGGTTCCCCGGGGTCTTAAAATGGTCCTAGAAGGCCCTAAGTGGGTCCCAGGGGGCTCTGGAAGTTTTCTCGTGGTCCTAGAAGGGTCCTAGAAGGCCCTTAAGGGGTCCAAGGGATCTCTAGAGGGTTTCTGGTGACTCTAGACGTGTCCTAGAAAGCCCTAGAAGGGTCCCAGGGGGCTCTAGAGGGTACCCACAGGTCCTAGAAGGGTCCTAGAAGGCTCTAAGCGGTCCCAGGGGGCTCTAGAGGGTCCCTGGAGGACTTAGAAGTGTCCTAGAAGGCCCGAAGGGGGTCCCACGGGGCTCTAGATGGTTCCCGTGGGTCCTAGAAGGGTCCTAGATGGCCCTAAGTGTGTCCCAGGGGGCTCTAGAGGGTTCCTCATAGTCCTAGAAGGGTCCTAGTAGGCCCTAAGGCAGTCCCAGTGGGCTCTAGAGGGTCCCTGGGGTCCCTAGAAGGGTCCTAGAAGGCCCTAAAGGGGACCCAGGGGGCTCTAGAGGGTTCCCCAGGGTCTTACACTGGTCCTAGTTGGCCCTAAGGGGGTCCCAGGGGGCTCTAGATTGTTTCTCGTGGTCCTAGAAGGGTCCTAGAAGGCCCTAAGGGGGTCCAGTGGGCTCTAGAGGGTCCCTGGGGGTCCAAGAAGGGTTCTAGAAGGCCCTAAGGGGGTCCTAGGTGGCTCTAGAGGGTTCCTCGTGGTCCTAGAAGGGTCCTAGAAGGCCCTAAGTGTGTCCCAGGGGGCTCTAGAGGGTCTCTGGTGTCCCTAGAAGCGTCCTAGAAGGCACTAAGTTGGTCCCAGGGAGCTCTAGAGGGTTTCTCGTGGTCCTAGAGGGGTCCCAGGGGGCTCTAGAGGGTTCCTGGTGACTCTAAAAGTGTCCAAGAAAGCCCTAGAAGGGTCCCAGGGTGCTCTAGAGGGTTCCTGGTGATTCTAAAAGGGTCCTAGAAAGCCCTAGAAGGGTCCCAGAGGGCTCTAGAGGGTTCCCTGGGGGCTTACAATGATCCTAGAAGGCCCTACGGGAGTCCCAGGTGGCTCTAGAGGGTTTCTCGTGGTCCTAGCAGGGTCCTAGAAGGCCCTAAGTGGGTCCCAGTTGGTTCTAGAGGGTCCCTGGGGGGCCCTAGAAGGGTCCAAGAAGGCCCTAAAGAGGTCCCAGGGGGCTCTAGAGGGATTCTCGTGGTCCTAGATGGGTCCTAGAAGGCCTTAAGGGGTCCCAGGGGGCTCTAGATCGCTCCTCGTGGTCCTAGAAGGGTCTTAGAAGGCCGTAAAGGGGTCCCAGGGGGCTCTAGATATCTTTAGATTGGATCTGGGGGGCTCTAGAAGGGTCTGGGGGCTTTTAGAAGGGATGTAAGAAGCTCTAGAAGGGTTCAGGGTCTTTTTGAAGCTCTCTGGGGGGCTCTAGAAGGGTCTGGGTTCTTTTAGAATGGGCGTGAGAAGCTCTTGAAGGGTCCAGGTGCCTTTAGAATGTCTCTGGGGGGCTCTAGATGGGTCTGGGGGCTTTTAAAAGGGTCATGAGAAGCTCTAGAAGGGTCCAGGGGCCTTTATAATGTCTCTGGGGGGCTCTAGAAGGGTCTGGGGGCTTTTAGAAGGGACGTGAGAAGCTCTAGAATGGTCCAGGGGCCTTTAGAAGGTCTCTGGGGGGTCCAGAGGGATCTGGGGGCCTTTAGAATTGTCCAGATGGGCTCTAGAAGGGTCTTGGCACTTTTAGAAGGGACCCAGGGGGCTCTAGAAGGGTCCAGGGACTTTTAGAAGGGACGTGAGAAGCTCTAGAAGTTAGGGGTTAGTGTTAGGCTTAGGGTCATTAGGGTTAGGGTTAGGATTTGGGTTAGGGTTAGGGGTTATGGATAGGGGTATAGGGTTAGGGTTAGGGTCATTAGGGTTAGGGTTAGGGGTTAGGGTTTAGGGTTAGGGGTTAGGGTTAGGGGTTAGGGTTAGGGTTGGGTTAGGGTTAGGGGTTAGGGTTAGGGTTAGGTTAGGGTTAGATTAGGGTTAAGGTTAGGGTTAGTGTCATAAGGGTTAGGGTTATGGTTAGGGTTATGGTTATGGTTAGGGGTTAGGGTGAGGGTTAGGGTTTAGGGTCATTAGGGTTAGGGTTAGGGTTAGAGTTAGGGTTAGGGGTTAGGGTTTGTGGTTAGGGTTAGGGTCAGGGTTGGGTTAGGGTTAGGGTTATGGTTAGGGGTTAGGGTGAGGGTTAGAGTTTAGGGTCATTAGGGTTAGGGTTAGGGGTTAGGGTTTATGGTTAGGGTTAGGGTCAGGGTTGGGTTAGGGTTATGGTTAGGGTTAGGGTTTCATGTTATGTGCTTAGGGTTACGGGGTTAGGGTGTAAGGGATTAGGGTTAGGGTTAGGGTGTTAGGGATTAGGGTTAGGGGGATAGGGATTAGGGTTATGGTTATCCGGTTAGGGTCAGGGTTGGGGATAGGGGGTTAGGGTTAAGTGTTAGGGTTAGGGGATTAGTCCTTCTAGAGCCCCTCTAGACAAATCTAAAGGCCTCTAGACCCTTCTAGAGGCCCCCAGAGTCCTTCTAAAGGCCCCCAGATGTCTCTAAAGACCGCCAGAGCCCTTCTAAAGGCCCCCAGACCCTCCTAGAGCTCCACTGGACCCTTCTAAAAGCCCCCAGACCCTTCTAGAGCACCTGACGTCCATTCTAAAAGACCCCAGACCATTCTAGCACCCACCGGGGCCCTTCTAAAAGTGCCAAGACCATTCTAGAGCCCTTCTGGACCATTCTAGAGGCCCCCAGACCATTCTAGACTCCCCAGAGCCCTTCTAAAGGCCCCTGGACCCTTCCAGAGCTTCTCACGTCCCTTCTAAAAGCCCCCAGACCCTTTGAGTGCCCCCCAGAGACCTTCTAAAGGCCCCTGGACCCGTCTAGAGCTTCTCACGTCCCTTCTAAAAGACCCCAGACCCTTCCAGAGCCCCCCAGAGACCTTCTAAAAGCGACCAGGCCATTCTAGAGCCCATCTGGACCATTCTAACAGCCTCCAGACTCCTCTAGAGCCCCCAGAACTATTTTAAAGGTCCTTGGACCCTTCTAGAGCTTCTCACGTCCCTTCTAAAAGAACCCAGACCTTTCTAGAGCCCCCCAGAGACCTTCTAAAGGCGCCCAGACCCTTCTACAGCCACTCACATCCCTTCTAAATGCCCACAGACCCTTCTAGAGCCCCCCAGAGACCTTCTAAAGGACCCTGGACCCTTCTAGAGCTTCTCACGTCGCTTCTAAAAGACCCCAGACCCTTCTAGACCCCCCAGAGACGTTCTAAAGGCATCTAGACCCTTCTAAATCCTCCCAGACCCATTCTAATGGACCCTAGACCCTTCTAGAGGGCCCCAGAGTCCTTCTAAAAGACCCCAGATCCCACTAGAGCCCCCCAGAGACCTTCTAAAGGCCCCTGGACCCTTCTAGAGATTCTCACGTCCTTTCTAAAGGCCCCCAGACCCTTCTAGAGCCCCCCAGAGACGTTCTAAAGGCCCCTGGACCCTTCTAGAGCTTCTCACATCCCTTCTAGAAGCCTCCAGACCCTTCTAGAGACGCCAGAGACCTTCTAAAGGACCCTGGACCCTTCTAGAGCTTCTCACATCCCTTCTAGAAGCCTCCAGACCCTTCTAGAGACTCCAGAGACCTTCTAAAGGACCCTGTACCCTTCTAGAGCATCTCACGTCCCTTCTAGAGGACCCCAGACCCTTCTAGAGGCCCTCAGCGACATTCTAAAGGCCCCTGGACCCATCTAGATCTTCTCACGTCCATTTTAAAAGACCCCAGACCCTTCTAGAGCACCTCAGACCCATTCTAAAGGACCCTAGACCCTTCTAGAGCCCATCTGGACAATTCTAAAAGCCCCCAGACCCTTCTAGAGCCCCCCAGGGAGATTCAAAAAGACCCTGAACCCTTCTAGAGCTTCTCACATCCATTCTAAAAGCGCCCAGACCCTTCTAGAGCCCCCCAGATCCATACTAAAGACCTCTAGAGCACCCTGGGACCCCTTTATGGCCTTCTAAGACCCTTCTAGGACCACGAGGAACCCTCTAGAGCCCTCTGAGAACCACTTAGGGCCTTCTAGAATCCTTCTAGGACCACCAGGAACCCTCTAGAGCCCCCTGGGACGCACTTACGGCCTTCTAGGACGCTTCTAGGACCTCGAGAAACAATCTAGAGCCCCCTGGGACCCCTTTAGGGCCTTCTAGGACCCTTCTAGGACCACGAGAAACCATCTAGAGCCCCATGGGACCCACTTAGAGCCTTCTAGGATCATTGTAAGACCCCTGGGAACCTTCTAGAGACCCCTGGGACCCCTTTAGTGCCTTCTAGGACCCTTCTAGGACCACCAGGAACCCTCTAGAGCCCCCTGGGACCACTTTAGGGCCTTCTAGGACCGTTTTAGGACCACGAGAAACAACCTAGAGACCCCTGGTACCCCCTTAGGGCCTTCTAGGACGATTGTAAGACCACGGGGAACACTCTAGAGCCCCCTGGGTCCCCTTTAGTGCCTTCTAGGATACTTCTAGGGCCTCCAGGGACCCTCTAAAGACCCCTGGGAGCCTTCTAAAACCACCAGGAACCCTCTAGAGCCCACTGGGACCCCTTAGGGCTTTGTAGAACCCTTCTAGGACCACGAGGAACCCTCTAGAGCCCCCTGGGACCACCTTAGGGCCTTCTAAGACCCTTCTAGGACCCACAGGCACCATCTAGAGCCCCCTGGGACCCCTTTAGGGCCTTCTAGGTCACTTCTAGGCCCTCTAGGTACCCTCTAGAGTCCCCTGGGACAGCTTAGAGCCTTCTAGGACCATTCTAGGAGCACCAGGAGCCATCTAGAGCCCCCTGGGACCACTTTAGGGTCTTCTAGGACCCTTCTAGGACCACAGGGAAACCTCTAGAGCCCCCTGGGACCCTTCTAGGGCTTTCTAGGACACTTCTAGATTCACCAGGAACCCTCTAAAGCTCCCTTGGACCCCTTTAGGACTTTCTAGGACCCTTCTAGGACCACGAGAAACCTTCTAGAGCCCCCTGGGACCCCTTTAGGGCCTTCTAGGACTATTCTAGGGCGCCCGGAGACCCTCTAGAGCCCCCTGGAACCTCTTAGACCTTTCTAGGGCCCTTCTAGGAACCCCAGGAACCCTCTAGAGTTCACTGGGACCACTTTAGGGCCTTCTAGGTCCATTCTAAGACCACAAGAAACCATCCAGAGCCCTCTGGGAACCACTTAGGTCCTTCTAGGATCCTCCTAGGACCACGAGGAACCGTCTAGAGCTCCCTGGGCCCCATTTAGGGCCTCCTAGGACCCTTCTAGGACAACGAGAAACCCTCTAGAGCCCTCTGGGAACCACTTAGGGCCTTCTAGAATCCTTCTAGGACCACCAGGAACCCTCTAGAGCCCCCTGGGACCTCCTTAGGGCCTTCTAGGACCATTCTAGGGCCCCCAGGGACCTTCTAGAGCCCCCTGGGACACCCTTAGGGCCTTCTCGGACGCTTCTAAGACCACGAAGGACCCTCTAGAGCCCCCTGGGTCCCCTTTAGGGCCTTCTAGGACCCTTTTAGAACCACGAGGAACCCTCTAGAGCCCCCTGGGACCCATTTAGGGCCTTCTAAGACCCTTTTAGGACCACGAGGAACCATCTAGACCCCCTTGGGACCCCTTTAGGGCCTTCTAGGACCCTTCTAGGACCCACGGGAACCCTCTAGAGCCCTCTGGGACCATTCTAGGTCTTTCTAGGACCCTTCTAGTGTCACCAGGAACCCTCTAGAGCCTTCTGGGACCCTTCTAGAGCTTTATAGGAGACTTCTAGAGTCACCAGGAGCCCTCTAGAGCCCCCTGGGACCCACTTAGGGCCTCCTAGGACAATTCTAGGACATGAGGAACCCCCTAGAGCACCCTGAAACCAACTTAGGGCCTTCTAGGACACTTCTAGTGTCCCAGGGACCCTCTAGAGCCCCCTGGGACCCCATAGGGCCTTCTAGAACCCTTCTAAGACCACGAGAAACTCTCTAGAGGCACCTGGGACCTCCTTAGGGCCTTCTAGGACATTTCTAGGGCCCCCAGGGACCTTCTAGAGCCCTCTGGGACCCACTTAGGGCCTTCTCGGATGCTTCTAAGACCACAAAGAACCCTCTAGAGCCACCTGGGACCCCCTTAGAGCCTTCTGGGTACATTCTAGCACCACGAGGAACCCTCTAGAGCTCCCTAGGACCCCCTTAGAGCCTTCTATGACCCTTCTAGGACAACGAGAAACCATCTAGAGCCACCTGGGATCTCCTTAGGGCCTTCTGGGTTATTCTAGGAACACATGGAACCCTCTAGAGCCTCCTGGGACAACTTAGGGCCATGTAGGACCATTGTAAGATGCCGGGGAACCCTCTAGAGCCCCTTGGGACCGATTTAGTGCCTTCTAGGACCCTTCTAGTGCCCCCAGGGACCTTCTAGAGCACACTGGGACCCCCTTAGAGCCTTCTAGGACCCTTCTAGGAGCCCCAGGAACCCTCTAGAGCCCCCTGGGAACCCCTTGGGGCCTTCTAGGACCATTCTAGGACCACGAGGAACCCTCTAGAGCCCCATGGGACCCATTAAAGGCCTTCTAGAACACTTCTAGAACTACAAGGAACCATCTAGAACCCCCTAGGAAATTTCTAGGATTTTCTAAGACCCTTGTAGAGGCACCAGGAACCCTCTAGAGTCCCCTGGGACCCCCTTAGGGCCTTCTAGGACCCTTCTAGGACCACGAGAAACCCTCTAGAGACACCTGGGACCCCCGTAGGGCCTTCTAGGATCATTGTAAGTCCCTGGGAAACCCTCTAGAGACCCCTGGGACCTCCTTAGGGCCTTCTAGGACCCTTCTAGGACCCCCAGGGACCCTCTAGAGCCCACTGGGACCCCTTAGAGCCTTCTAGGACCCTTCTAAGACCACGAGGAACCCTGTAGAGCAACCTTGGACCCATTTAGTGCCTTCTAGAGCTCTTCTAGGACCACGAAGAATCCTCTGGAGTCCTCTGGGCACACTTAGGGCCTACTAAGACCCTTCTAGGGCCACAAGGAACCCTCTAGAGCCCCCTGGGACCCCTTTAGGGACTTCTAGGACCCTTCTAGGACCATGAGAAACAATCTACAGCCCCCTGGGACCAGTTTAGGGCCTTCTAGGACCCTTCTAGGACCACGAGAAACCCTCTAGAGCCCCCTGGGACCCACTTAGGGCCTTCTAGGACCATGGTAAGACCCCGGGGAACACTCTAAAGCCCCCTGGAACCACTTTAGGGCCTTCTAGGGCCCTTCTAGGACCATGAGAAACAACCTAGAGCCCCCTAGTACCCCCTTAGGGCCTTCTAGGACCATTGTAAGTCACTGGCGAACACTCTAGAGCCCCCTGGGTCCCCTTTAGGGCCTTCTAGGACCCTTCTAGGGCCCCCAGGGACCCTCTAGAGCCCCCTGGGACTGCATGGATCCTTATAGGACTCTTCTAGGAGTACCAGGAACCCTCTAGAACCCCCTGGGACCATTTTAGGGCCTTCTAGGACCCTTCAAGGACCACAGGGAACCCTCTAGAGCCCCATTGGACCCTTCTAGGGCTTTCTAGGACACTTCTAGAGTAACCAGGAACCCTCTAGAACTCCCTCGGACAACTTTAGGACCGTCTAGGACCCTTCAAGGACCACGAGAAACCCTCTAGAGCCCCCTGGGACCCACTTAGACCCTTCTAGGTGCCTTCTAGGACCACGAGAAACCATGTAGAGACCCCTGGGACCCCCTTAGGGCCTTATGGGACCCTTTTAGAAACACGAGGAACCCTCTAGAGCCCCCTGGGACCCATTTAGGGCCTTCTAAGACCCTTTTAAAACCACGAGGAACCATCTAGAGCCCCCTGGGACCCCTTTAGGGCCTTCTAGGACGCTTCTAGGACCCAAGGGAACCCTCTAGAGCCCTCTGGGACCATTCTAGGTCTTTCTAGGACCCGTCTAGTGTCACCATGTACGTTCTAGAGCCCCCTGGGACCCTTCTAGAGCTTTATAGGAGACTTCTAGAGTCACCAGGAGCCCTCTAGAGCCCCCTGGGACCCACTTAGGGCCTCCTAGGACACTTCTAGGACAACGAGGAACCCCCTAGAGCACCCTGAGACCCACTTAGGGCCTTCTAGGACACTTCTAGTGTCCCAGGGACCCTCTAGAGCCCCCTGGGACCACATAGGGCCTTCTAGAACCCTTCTAAGACCACGAGGAACTCTCTAGAGGCACCTGGGACCTTCTTAGGGCCTTCTAGGACCTTTCTAGGGCCCCCAGGGACCTTCTAGAGCCCCCTGGAACCCCCTTAGGGCCTTCTCAGATGCTTCTAAGACCTCGAAGAACCCTCTAGAGCTCTTTGGGACCCCCTTAGATCCTTCTAGGTACATTCTAGCACCACGAGGAACCCTCTAGAGCTCCCTAGGACCCCCTTAGTGCTTTCTATGACCCTTCTAGGACCACGAGAAACCATCTAGAGCCACCTGGGACCTCCTTAGGGCCTTCTGGGTTATTCTAGGAACACATGAAACCCTCTAGAGCCTCCTGGGACCCACTTAGGGCCTCCTAGGACCCTTCTAGGACAACGAGGAAACCCCTAGAGCCACCTGAGACCCACTTAAGGCCTTCTAGGACCCTTCTAGTGCCCCAAGAACCCTCTAGAGCCCCCCGGGACCCCTTAGGGCCTTCTCGGACGCATCTAAGACCACGAGGAACCCTCTAGAGCAACCTTGGACCTATTTAGTGCCTTCTAGAGCTCTTCTAGGACCACGAAGAATCCTCTGGAGTCCTCTGGGCACCCTTAGGGCCTTCTAGAACCCTTCTAGGACCCACGAGAACCCTCTAGAGCCCCGTGGGACCCTTCTAGGGCTTTCTGGGACTCTTCTAGGGTCTCCAGGAACCCTCTAGAGCCCCCTGGGACCTTTCTAAGGCTTACTGGGACCCTTCTAGTGTCACCAGGAACCCTCTAGAGCCTCCTGGGACCCGCTTAGGGCTTTCTAGGACCCTCCTAGGGCCACGAGGAACCATCTAGAGCCCCCTGAGACCCCCTTAGAACCTTATAGGAACCTTCTACGACCACGAGGATACCTCTAGAGCTCTCTGGGACCCCCTTAGGACCTTCTAGGAACCTTCTAGGACCACCAGGAACCCTCTAGAGCCCCCTGGGACCCCCTTACGACCTTCTAGGAACCTTCTAGAACCCACAGGTACCCGCTAGATCCACCTGGGACCCACTTAGGGCTTTCAAGGACCCTTCTAGAGTCACCAGGAAGCCTCTGGAGCCCCCTGGGACCTCCTTAGGTCCTTGTAGGACTCTTCTAAGACTTCTGCAAACCCTCTGGAGCACCCTGGGACGCTGTTAGGGCCTTCTAAGACCCTTCTATGACTTTCTAGAGCCCCTGAGGACCCTTCTAAAGGCTCCCAGACCCTTCTAGAGCCCCTCAGGACCCTTCTGAATGCCCCCAGACCCTTCTAGAGCCCCTCAGAACCCTTCTAGAGCCCCTCAGGACCCTTCTGAAGGCCTCCAGACCCTTCTAGAGCCCACCCGGGGCCCTTCTGAAGGCCCCCAGACCCTTCTAGAGCCCACCCACGGCCCTTCTGACGGCCCCCAGACCCTTCTAGAGCCGCTCAGGACCCTTCTGAAGGTCTCCAGACCCTTCTAGTTCCCCTGGGCCATTCTGAAGGCCCCCAGATGGTTCTAGAGCCAC
>NW_027206815.1:85000-107500 GCF_032191515.1 Phaenicophaeus curvirostris | reverse complement strand
TTCTAGGATCATTGTAAGACCCCTGGGAACCTTCTAGAGACCCCTGGGACCCCTTTAGTGCCTTCTAGGACCCTTCTAGGACCACCAGGAACCCTCTAGAGCCCCCTGGGACCACTTTAGGGCCTTCTAGGACCGTTTTAGGACCACGAGAAACAACCTAGAGACCCCTGGTACCCCCTTAGGGCCTTCTAGGACGATTGTAAGACCACGGGGAACACTCTAGAGCCCCCTGGGTCCCCTTTAGTGCCTTCTAGGATACTTCTAGGGCCTCCAGGGACCCTCTAAAGACCCCTGGGAGCCTTCTAAAACCACCAGGAACCCTCTAGAGCCCACTGGGACCCCTTAGGGCTTTGTAGAACCCTTCTAGGACCACGAGGAACCCTCTAGAGCCCCCTGGGACCACCTTAGGGCCTTCTAAGACCCTTCTAGGACCCACAGGCACCATCTAGAGCCCCCTGGGACCCCTTTAGGGCCTTCTAGGTCACTTCTAGGCCCTCTAGGTACCCTCTAGAGTCCCCTGGGACAGCTTAGAGCCTTCTAGGACCATTCTAGGAGCACCAGGAGCCATCTAGAGCCCCCTGGGACCACTTTAGGGTCTTCTAGGACCCTTCTAGGACCACAGGGAAACCTCTAGAGCCCCCTGGGACCCTTCTAGGGCTTTCTAGGACACTTCTAGATTCACCAGGAACCCTCTAAAGCTCCCTTGGACCCCTTTAGGACTTTCTAGGACCCTTCTAGGACCACGAGAAACCTTCTAGAGCCCCCTGGGACCCCTTTAGGGCCTTCTAGGACTATTCTAGGGCGCCCGGAGACCCTCTAGAGCCCCCTGGAACCTCTTAGACCTTTCTAGGGCCCTTCTAGGAACCCCAGGAACCCTCTAGAGTTCACTGGGACCACTTTAGGGCCTTCTAGGTCCATTCTAAGACCACAAGAAACCATCCAGAGCCCTCTGGGAACCACTTAGGTCCTTCTAGGATCCTCCTAGGACCACGAGGAACCGTCTAGAGCTCCCTGGGCCCCATTTAGGGCCTCCTAGGACCCTTCTAGGACAACGAGAAACCCTCTAGAGCCCTCTGGGAACCACTTAGGGCCTTCTAGAATCCTTCTAGGACCACCAGGAACCCTCTAGAGCCCCCTGGGACCTCCTTAGGGCCTTCTAGGACCATTCTAGGGCCCCCAGGGACCTTCTAGAGCCCCCTGGGACACCCTTAGGGCCTTCTCGGACGCTTCTAAGACCACGAAGGACCCTCTAGAGCCCCCTGGGTCCCCTTTAGGGCCTTCTAGGACCCTTTTAGAACCACGAGGAACCCTCTAGAGCCCCCTGGGACCCATTTAGGGCCTTCTAAGACCCTTTTAGGACCACGAGGAACCATCTAGACCCCCTTGGGACCCCTTTAGGGCCTTCTAGGACCCTTCTAGGACCCACGGGAACCCTCTAGAGCCCTCTGGGACCATTCTAGGTCTTTGTAGGACCCTTCTAGTGTCACCAGGAACCCTCTAGAGCCTTCTGGGACCCTTCTAGAGCTTTATAGGAGACTTCTAGAGTCACCAGGAGCCCTCTAGAGCCCCCTGGGACCCACTTAGGGCCTCCTAGGACAATTCTAGGACATGAGGAACCCCCTAGAGCACCCTGAAACCAACTTAGGGCCTTCTAGGACACTTCTAGTGTCCCAGGGACCCTCTAGAGCCCCCTGGGACCCCATAGGGCCTTCTAGAACCCTTCTAAGACCACGAGAAACTCTCTAGAGGCACCTGGGACCTCCTTAGGGCCTTCTAGGACATTTCTAGGGCCCCCAGGGACCTTCTAGAGCCCTCTGGGACCCACTTAGGGCCTTCTCGGATGCTTCTAAGACCACAAAGAACCCTCTAGAGCCACCTGGGACCCCCTTAGAGCCTTCTGGGTACATTCTAGCACCACGAGGAACCCTCTAGAGCTCCCTAGGACCCCCTTAGAGCCTTCTATGACCCTTCTAGGACAACGAGAAACCATCTAGAGCCACCTGGGATCTCCTTAGGGCCTTCTGGGTTATTCTAGGAACACATGGAACCCTCTAGAGCCTCCTGGGACAACTTAGGGCCATGTAGGACCATTGTAAGATGCCGGGGAACCCTCTAGAGCCCCTTGGGACCGATTTAGTGCCTTCTAGGACCCTTCTAGTGCCCCCAGGGACCTTCTAGAGCACACTGGGACCCCCTTAGAGCCTTCTAGGACCCTTCTAGGAGCCCCAGGAACCCTCTAGAGCCCCCTGGGAACCCCTTGGGGCCTTCTAGGACCATTCTAGGACCACGAGGAACCCTCTAGAGCCCCATGGGACCCATTAAAGGCCTTCTAGAACACTTCTAGAACTACAAGGAACCATCTAGAACCCCCTGGGAAATTTCTAGGATTTTCTAAGACCCTTGTAGAGGCACCAGGAACCCTCTAGAGTCCCCTGGGACCCCCTTAGGGCCTTCTAGGACCCTTCTAGGACCACGAGAAACCCTCTAGAGACACCTGGGACCCCCGTAGGGCCTTCTAGGATCATTGTAAGTCCCTGGGAAACCCTCTAGAGACCCCTGGGACCTCCTTAGTGCCTTCTAGGACCCTTCTAGGACCCCCAGGGACCCTCTAGAGCCCACTGGGACCCCTTAGAGCCTTCTAGGACCCTTCTAAGACCACGAGGAACCCTGTAGAGCAACCTTGGACCCATTTAGTGCCTTCTAGAGCTCTTCTAGGACCACGAAGAATCCTCTGGAGTCCTCTGGGCACACTTAGGGCCTACTAAGACCCTTCTAGGGCCACAAGGAACCCTCTAGAGCCCCCTGGGACCCCTTTAGGGACTTCTAGGACCCTTCTAGGACCATGAGAAACAATCTACAGCCCCCTGGGACCAGTTTAGGGCCTTCTAGGACCCTTCTAGGACCACGAGAAACCCTCTAGAGCCCCCTGGGACCCACTTAGGGCCTTCTAGGACCATGGTAAGACCCCGGGGAACACTCTAAAGCCCCCTGGAACCACTTTAGGGCCTTCTAGGGCCCTTCTAGGACCATGAGAAACAACCTAGAGCCCCCTAGTACCCCCTTAGGGCCTTCTAGGACCATTGTAAGTCACTGGCGAACACTCTAGAGCCCCCTGGGTCCCCTTTAGGGCCTTCTAGGACCCTTCTAGGGCCCCCAGGGACCCTCTAGAGCCCCCTGGGACTGCATGGATCCTTATAGGACTCTTCTAGGAGTACCAGGAACCCTCTAGAACCCCCTGGGACCATTTTAGGGCCTTCTAGGACCCTTCAAGGACCACAGGGAACCCTCTAGAGCCCCATTGGACCCTTCTAGGGCTTTCTAGGACACTTCTAGAGTAACCAGGAACCCTCTAGAACTCCCTCGGACAACTTTAGGACCATCTAGGACCCTTCAAGGACCACGAGAAACCCTCTAGAGCCCCCTGGGACCCACTTAGACCCTTCTAGGTGCCTTCTAGGACCACGAGAAACCATGTAGAGACCCCTGGGACCCCCTTAGGGCCTTATGGGACCCTTTTAGAAACACGAGGAACCCTCTAGAGCCCCCTGGGACCCATTTAGGGCCTTCTAAGACCCTTTTAAAACCACGAGGAACCATCTAGAGCCCCCTGGGACCCCTTTAGGGCCTTCTAGGACGCTTCTAGGACCCAAGGGAACCCTCTAGAGCCCTCTGGGACCATTCTAGGTCTTTCTAGGACCCGTCTAGTGTCACCATGTACGTTCTAGAGCCCCCTGGGACCCTTCTAGAGCTTTATAGGAGACTTCTAGAGTCACCAGGAGCCCTCTAGAGCCCCCTGGGACCCACTTAGGGCCTCCTAGGACACTTCTAGGACAACGAGGAACCCCCTAGAGCACCCTGAGACCCACTTAGGGCCTTCTAGGACACTTCTAGTGTCCCAGGGACCCTCTAGAGCCCCCTGGGACCACATAGGGCCTTCTAGAACCCTTCTAAGACCACGAGGAACTCTCTAGAGGCACCTGGGACCTTCTTAGGGCCTTCTAGGACCTTTCTAGGGCCCCCAGGGACCTTCTAGAGCCCCCTGGAACCCCCTTAGGGCCTTCTCAGATGCTTCTAAGACCTCGAAGAACCCTCTAGAGCTCTTTGGGACCCCCTTAGATCCTTCTAGGTACATTCTAGCACCACGAGGAACCCTCTAGAGCTCCCTAGGACCCCCTTAGTGCTTTCTATGACCCTTCTAGGACCACGAGAAACCATCTAGAGCCACCTGGGACCTCCTTAGGGCCTTCTGGGTTATTCTAGGAACACATGAAACCCTCTAGAGCCTCCTGGGACCCACTTAGGGCCTCCTAGGACCCTTCTAGGACAACGAGGAAACCCCTAGAGCCACCTGAGACCCACTTAAGGCCTTCTAGGACACTTCTAGTGCCCCAAGAACCCTCTAGAGCCCCCCGGGACCCCTTAGGGCCTTCTCGGACGCATCTAAGACCACGAGGAACCCTCTAGAGCAACCTTGGACCTATTTAGTGCCTTCTAGAGCTCTTCTAGGACCACGAAGAATCCTCTGGAGTCCTCTGGGCACCCTTAGGGCCTTCTAGAACCCTTCTAGGACCCACGAGAACCCTCTAGAGCCCCGTGGGACCCTTCTAGGGCTTTCTGGGACTCTTCTAGGGTCTCCAGGAACCCTCTAGAGCCCCCTGGGACCTTTCTAAGGCTTACTGGGACCCTTCTAGTGTCACCAGGAACCCTCTAGAGCCTCCTGGGACCCGCTTAGGGCTTTCTAGGACCCTCCTAGGGCCACGAGGAACCATCTAGAGCCCCCTGAGACCCCCTTAGAACCTTATAGGAACCTTCTACGACCACGAGGATACCTCTAGAGCTCTCTGGGACCCCCTTAGGACCTTCTAGAAACCTTCTAGGACCACCAGGAACCCTCTAGATCCCCCTGGGACCCCCTTACGACCTTCTAGGAACCTTCTAGAACCCACAGGTACCCGCTAGATCCACCTGGGACCCACTTAGGGCTTTCAAGGACCCTTCTAGAGTCACCAGGAAGCCTCTGGAGCCCCCTGGGACCTCCTTAGGTCCTTGTAGGACTCTTCTAAGACTTCTGCAAACCCTCTGGAGCACCCTGGGACGCTGTTAGGGCCTTCTAAGACCCTTCTATGACTTTCTAGAGCCCCTGAGGACCCTTCTAAAGGCTCCCAGACCCTTCTAGAGCCCCTCAGGACCCTTCTGAATGCCCCCAGACCCTTCTAGAGCCCCTCAGAACCCTTCTAGAGCCCCTCAGGACCCTTCTGAAGGCCTCCAGACCCTTCTAGAGCCCACCCGGGGCCCTTCTGAAGGCCCCCAGACCCTTCTAGAACCCACCCACGGCCCTTCTGACGGCCCCCAGACCCTTCTAGAGCCGCTCAGGACCCTTCTGAAGGTCTCCAGACCCTTCTAGTTCCCCTGGGCCATTCTGAAGGCCCCCAGATGGTTCTAGAGCCACTCAGGGCCCTTCTGATGGCTTCCAGACCATTCTAGATCCCCCCAGGGCCATTCTGAAGGACCCCAGACCCTTCTAGATCCCCCCAGGGCCCTTCTGAATGCCCCCAGACCCTTCTAGAGCCACTCAGGACCCTTCTGAAGGCCTCCAGACCCTTCTAGATCCCCCCAGGGCCCTTCTGAAGGCCCCCAGACCCTTCTAGAGCCACTCAGGACCCTTCTGAAGGCCTCCAGACCCTTCTAGATCCCCCCAGGGCCATTCTGAAGGCCCCCAGACCTTTCTAGAGCCCATCCAGACCCTTCTGAAGGCCTCCAGACCCTTCTATAGGGGTCCCAAAGAGCTCTAGAGGGATCCTCAAGGTCCTAGAAGGGTTTTAGAAGGCCCTAAGGTGGTTCCAGGGGGCTCTAGAGGGATCCTGGTGGTCCTAGAAGGGTCCTAGAAGGTCCTAAGGGGGTCCCAGAGGGCTCTACAGGGATCCTCATGGTCTTACAATGGTCCTAGAAGGTCCTAAATTGTCCCAGGGGGTCTACATGGTTCCTAGTGGTCCTAGAAGGGACCTAGATGGCCCTAAAATGGTCCCAGGGGGCTCTAGAGGGTTCCTCGTGGTCCTAGAAGGGTCTTAGAAGGCCCTAAATGCTTCCCAGTGAGCTCTAGAGGGATGCTGGTGGTGTTTGAAGTGTCCTAGAAGGACCTAAGTGGGTCCCATGGGGCTCTAGAGGGATTCAGGGACTCCTAGAAGGGTCCTAGAAGGCTCTAAGGAGTCCCAGGGGGCTCTGGATGGTTTCTCGTGGTCCTAGAAGGGTCCTAGAAGGTCCTAAGTGGGTCCCAGATGGCTCTAGAGGGTTCCTGGTGATCCTAGAAGGGTCCTAGAAGGCCCTAAGGGAGTCCCTGGGGGCTCTAGAGGGTTTCTCGTGGTCCTAGAAGGGTCCTAGAAGGCCTTAAGGAGTCCTAGGGGACTCTAGAGTGTTCCCTGGGGTCTTACAATGGTCCTAGTAGGCCCTAAGGGGGTCCCAGACGACTCTAGGGGGTTCCCTGGGGTCATACAATTGTCCTAGAAGGTCCTAAGTGGTCTCAGGGGGTTCTAGATGGTTCCTCGTGGTCGTAGAAGACACCTAGCAGGCCCTAAGGGGGTCCCAGGGGGCTTTAGAGTGTCCCTGGTGGCCCTAGAAGGGTCCTAGAAGGACCTAAAGGGGTCCCAGGGGGCTCTAGAGGGTCCCTGGGGGAATTAGAATGGTCCTAGAAGGCCCTAAGAGGGTCCCAGAGGGCTCTAGAGTGTCCCTGGTGGTCCTAGAAGGGCCCTAGAAGGGCCTAAAGAGGTCCCAGGGAGCTCTAGAGGGTTCCCCGGGGTCTTACAATGATCCTAGAAGGCCGTAAGGGGTTCCCAGGGAGCTCTAGATGGTTTCTCGTGGTCCTAGAAGGGTCCTAGAAGGCCCTAAGGGCGTCCCAGGGGGCTGTAGAGAGTTTCTCGTGGTCCTAGAACGGTACTAGAAGGACCTAAGTGGGTCCCAGAAGGCTCTAAAGGGATCCTGGTGATCCTAGAAGGGTCCTAGAAGGCCCTAAGGGAGTCCCAGGGGGCTCTAGAGCGTTTCTTGTGGTCCTAGAAGGGTCTTAGAAGGCCATAAAGTGGTCCCAGGGGGCTCTAGAGGGTTCCTGGGAGCACTAGAAGGGTCCTAGAAGGCTTTAAGGGGGTCCCAGAGGGCTTTAGAAGGTTCCTGGTGGTCCTAGAAGGGTCCTAGAAGGGCCTAAGTGGGTCCCAGAGGGTTCTAGAATGTTCCTGGGGCTCCTAGAAGTGTCCTAGAATGCTCTAAGGGGTCCCACGGGGCTCTAGGGTGTCCCTGGGGGCCCTAGAATTGTCCTAGAAGGCCCTAAATGGGTCACAGGGGTGCCTAGAGGGTCCCTGGGGGCACTAAAAGTCTCCTAGAAGGCACAAAATGTGTCACAGAGGGCTCTAGAGGGTTCCTTGTGGTCCTAGAAGGGTCCTAGAAGGCCCTAAAAGGACCCCAGGGAGATCCAGAGGGTTCCTCGTGGTCCTAGAAGGGTCCTAGAAAGCCCTAGAAGGGTCCCAGGGGACTCTGGAGGGTTCCTGGTGATTCTAAAAGGGTCCTAGAAAGCCCTAGAAGGGTCCCAGGGGACTCTGGAGGGTTCCTGGTGATTCTAAAAGGGTCCAAGAAAGCCCTAGAAGGGTCCCAGAGGGCTCTAGAGGGTACCCGTGGGTCCTAGGAGGGTCCTAGAAGGCCCTAAATGGGTCCCAGGGGGCTCTAGAGGGTCCCTGGGGGTACTAGAAGAGTCCTAGAAGGCCCTAAGTGGGTCCTAGGGGGCTCTAGAGGGCTCCTGGTGGTCCTAGAAGGCCCTAAAGGGGTCCCAGGGGGCTCTAGAGGGTTCCTTGTGGTCCTAGAAGGGTCCTAGAAGGCCCTAAGGGGGTCCCAGCGGGCTCTAGAGGGTTCCTGGGGCTCCTAGAAGGGTTCTAGAAGGCTCAAAGGGTAACCAGGGGGCTCTAGAAGGTCCCTGGGGGCCCTAGAAGGGTACTAGAAGGCACTAAAGAGGACCCAGGGTGCTCTGGAGGGTTCCCCAGGGTCTTACCATGGCCCTAGAAAGCCCTAAGGGGGTCCCAGGGGGCTCTTGAGGGTTCCCTGTGTCCTAGAAGGGTCCTAGAAGGCCCTAAGTGTGTCCCAGGGGGCTCTAGAGGGTCCCTGGGGGCGCTAGAATTGTCCTAGAAGGCCCTAAGGGGGTCCCAGAGGGCTCTAGAGGGTTCCTTCTGGTCCTAGAAGGGTCCTACAAGGCTCTAAGTGGTACCACGAGGCTCTAGAGGGTTCCCCAGGGTCTTAAAATGAACCTAGAATGCCCTAAGTGGGTCCCAGGGGGCTCTAGATGGTTTCTCGTGGTCCTAGAAGAGTCTTAGAAGGCCTTAAGCAAGTCCCAGGGGGCTCTAGAGAGTTCCTCGTGGTCCTAGAAGGGTCCTAGAAGGCCCTAAGTGGGTCCCAGAGGGCTCTAGAGGGTTCCTGGTGACCCTAGAACGGTCCTAGAAGGACCTAAGGAGGTCCCAGGGGGCTCTAGAGGGTTTCTCGTGGTCCTAGAAGGGTCCTAGTAGGCCCTAAGGAGTCCCAGGGGGCTCTAGAGTGTCCCTGGGGGCACTAGAAGGGTCCTAGAAGGCGCAAAGAGGGTCCCAGAGGGCTATAGAGGGCTCCTGGTGCTCCTAGAAGGGTCTTAGAAAGCCCTAAGGGGGTCCCAGGGGGCTCTAGAGGGTCCCTGGGGGCCCTAGAAGGGTCCTAGAATGCCCTAAGGGGGTCCCAGGTGGCTCTAGAGGGTTCCTCGTGGTCCTAGAAGGGTCCTAGAAGGCCCTAAGTGGGTCCCAGAGGGCTCTAGAGGGTTCCTGGTGATCCTAGAAGGGTCCTAGTAGGCCCTAAAGACTCCCAGGGAGCTCTAGAGGGTCTCTGGGGCACTAGAAGTGTCCTAGAATGTGCAAAAAGGTGTCCCAGAGGGCTATAGAGGGCTCCTGGTGGTCCTAGAAGGGTCTTAGAAGGCCCTAAGTGGGTCCCAGGGGGCTCTAGAGGGTCCCTGGGGGCCCTAGAAGGGTCCTAGAATGCCCTAAGGGGGTCCCAGGGGGCTCTAGAGGGTTCCTCGTGGTCCTAGAAGGGTCCTCGAAGGCTCTAAGGCATCCCAGGGGGCTCTAGACGGTCTCTGGGGACCCTAGAAGAGTCCTAGAACGCCCTAAAGGGGTCCCAGAGAGCTATAGATGGTTTCTCGTGGTCCTAGAAGGGTCCTAGAAGGCCCTAAAATGGTCCCGGGGGCTCTAGAGGGTTCCTCGTGGTCCTAGAAGGGTCCTAGAAAGCCCTAGAAGGGTCCCAGGGGACTCTGGAGGGTTCCTGGTGATTCTAAAAGGGTCCAAGAAAGGCCTAGAAGGGTCCCAGAGGGCTCTAGAGGGTACCCGTGGGTCCTAGGAGGGTCCTAGAAGGCCCTAAAAGGGTCCCAGGGGGCTCTAGAGGGTCCCTGGGGGTACTAGAAGAGTCCTAGAAGGCCCTAAGTGGGTCCTAGGGGGCTCTAGAGGGCTCCTGGTGGTGCTAGAAGGGTCCTAGAAGGCCCTAAAGGGGTCCCAGGGGGCTCTAGAGGGACCCTGGCGGCCCTAGAATTGTCCTAGAAGGCCCTAAAGGGGTCCCAGGGGGCTCTAGAGGGTTCCTTGTGGTCCTAGAAGGGTCCTAGAAGGCCCTAAGGGGGTCCCAGCGGGCTCTAGAGGGTTCCTGGGGCTCCTAGAAGGGTTCTAGAAGGCTCAAAGGGTAACCAGGGGGCTCTAGAAGGTCCCTGGGGGCCCTAGAAGGGTACTAGAAGGCACTAAAGAGGACCCAGGGTGCTCTGGAGGGTTCCCCAGGGTCTTACCATGGCCCTAGAAAGCCCTAAGGGGGTCCCAGGGGGCTCTTGAGGGTTCCCTGTGTCCTAGAAGGGTCCTAGAAGGCCCTAAGTGTGTCCCAGGGGGCTCTAGAGGGTCCCTGGGGGCGCTAGAATTGTCCTAGAAGGCCCTAAGGGGGTCCCAGGGGGCTCTAGAGGGTTCCTTCTGGTCCTAGAAGGGTCCTACAAGGCTCTAAGTGGTACCACGAGGCTCTAGAGGGTTCCCCAGGGTCTTAAAATGAACCTAGAATGCCCTAAGTGGGTCCCAGGGGGCTCTAGATGGTTTCTCGTGGTCCTAGAAGAGTCCTAGAAGGCCTTAAGCAAGTCCCAGGGGGCTCTAGAGGGTTCCTCGTGGTCCTAGAAGGGTCCTAGAAGGCCCTAAGTGGGTCCCAGAGGGCTCTAGAGGGTTCCTGATGACCCTAGAACGGTCCTAGAAGGACCTAAGGAGGTCCCAGGGGGCTCTAGAGGGTTCCTCGTGGTCCTAGAAGGGTCCTAGAAGGCCCTAAATTGGTCCCAGGGGGCTCTAGAGGGTTCCTCGTGGTACTAGAATCGTCCTAGAAGGCTCTAAGTGGTCCCACGACGCTCTAGATGGTTCCCCAGGGTCTTACAATGATCCTAGAAGGCCCTATGTGAGTCCCAAGGGGTTCTAGATGGTTTCTTGTGGTCCTAGAAGGGTCCTTGAAGTTCTTAAGGGGGTCCCAGTGGGCTCTAGAGAGTTCCTCGTGGTCCTAGAAGGGTGCTAGAAGGCCCTAAGGGGGTCCCAGAGGGTCTAGAGGGTTATTGGGGGGTCTAGAAGGGTCCTAGAAGGACCTAAGGGGGTCCCAGAGGGCTCTAGAGGGTTCCTCGTGGTCCTAGAAGGGTCCTAGAAGGCGCAAAGAGGGTCCCAGAGGGCTCTAGATGGTTCCTGGGGCTCCTAGAAGGGTTCTAGAAGGCTCTAAAGGGAACCAGGGGGCTCTAGAAAGTCCCTTGGTCCCTAGAAGTGTACTAGAAGGCCCTAAGGAGGACGCAGGGTGCTCTAGAGGGTTTCCCGGGGTTTTACCATGGACCTAGAAGGCCCTAAGTTGGTCCCAGGGGGCTCTATCTGGTTTCCTCGTGGTCCTAGAAGAGTCCTAGAAGGCCTTAAGCAAGTCCCAGGGGGCTCTAGAGGGTTCCTGGTGGTCCGAGAAGGGTCCTAGACGGCCCTAAGTGGGTCCCAGGTGGTTCTAGAAGGTTCCTCGTGGTCATAGAAGGGTCCTAGAATGTTCTAAGGGGTCTCAGGGGCCTCTAGATGGTTCCCCGGAGACTTAAAATGGTCTTAGAAGGCCCTAAGGGGTTCTCAGAGGGCTCTAGATGGTTCCTCCTGGTCCTAGAATGGTCCTAAAAGGCCCTAAGTGGACCCAGGGGGCTCTA
The DNA here is from genome assembly GCF_032191515.1 of Phaenicophaeus curvirostris. NCBI lineage: Eukaryota > Metazoa > Chordata > Aves > Cuculiformes > Cuculidae > Phaenicophaeus > Phaenicophaeus curvirostris. Next base: position 96,285 of record NW_027206815.1, on the reverse strand, counting down.
GAAGGTCCCTGGGGGCCCTAGAAGTGTACTAGAAGGCCTTAAATAGGACCCAGGGTGCTCTAGAGGGTTCCCCGGGGTTTTACCATGGATCTAGAAGGCCCTAAGGGGGTCCCAGGGGGCTCTAGAGGGTTCCTCGTGGCCCTAGAAGGGTTCTAGAAGGACTTAAGCAAGTTCCAGGGGGGTCTAGAGGGTCACTGGGGGCGCTAGAAGAGCCCTAGAAGGCCCTATGGTGTCCCAGGGGGCTCTAGAGGGATCCTCGTGGTCCTAGAAGGGTCCTAGAAGGCTCTAAGGGGTCCCACGAGGCTCTTGAGGGTTCCCCAGGGTCTTACAATAACCCTAGAAGGCCCTAAGGGAGTCCCAGGGGGCTCTAGATAGTTTCTCCTGGTCCTAGAAGGGTTCTAGAAGGACTTAAGCAAGTCCCAGGGGGCTCTAGAGGGTTCCTCGTGGTCCTAGAAGGGTCCTAGAAGGCTCTAAGTGGGTCCCAGAGGGCTCTAGAGGGTTCCTGGTGATCCTAGAAGGGTCCTAGTAGGCCCTAAAGACTCCCAGGGAGCTCTAGAGGGTCTCTGGGGGCACTAGAAGTGTCCTAGAATGTGCAAAAAGGTGTCCCAGAGGGCTCTAGAGGGCTCCTTGTGGTCCTAGAAGGGTCTTAGAATGCCCTAAGTGGGTCCCAGGGGGCTCTAGAGGGTTCCTCGTGGTCCTAGAAGGGTCCTCGAAGGCTCTAAGGCATCCCAGGGGGCTCTAGACTGTCTCTGGGGACGCTAGAAGAGTCCTAGAAGGCCCTAAGTGAGTCCTAGGTGGCTCTAGAGGGCTCCTGGTGGTCCTAGAAGGGTCCTAGAAGGCCCTAAAATGGTCCCGGGGGCTCTAGATGGACCCTGGCGGCCCTAGAATTGTCCTAGAAGGCCCTAAAGGGGTCCCAGGCGGCTCTAGAGGGTTCCTTGTGGTCCTAGAAGGGTCCTAGAAGGCCCTAAGGGGGTCCCAGCGGGCTCTAGAGGGTTCCTGGGGCTCCTAGAAGGGTTCTAGAAGGCTCAAAGGGTAACCAGGGGGCTCTAGAAGGTCCCTGGGGGCCCTAGAAGGGTACTAGAAGGCACTAAAGAGGACCCAGGGTGCTCTGGAGGGTTCCCCAGGGTCTTACCATGGCCCTAGAAAGCCCTAAGGGGGTCCCAGGGGGCTCTTGAGGGTTCCTGGGGCTCCTAGAAGGGTTCTAGAAGGCTCAAAGGGTAACCAGGGGGCTCTAGAAGGTCCCTGGGGGCCCTAGAAGGGTACTAGAAGGCACTAAAGAGGACCCAGGGTGCTCTGGAGGGTTCCCCAGGGTCTTACCATGGCCCTAGAAAGCCCTAAGGGGGTCCCAGGGGGCTCTTGAGGGTTCCCTGTGTCCTAGAAGGGTCCTAGAAGGCCCTAAGGGGGTCCCAGGGGGCTCTAGAGGGTCCCTGGGGGCGCTAGAATTGTCCTAGAAGGCCCTAAGGGGGTCCCAGGGGGCTCTAGAGGGTTCCTCGTGGTCCTAGAAGGGTCCTAGAAGGCCCTAAATGGGTCCCAGGGGGCTCTAGAGGGTTCCTTGTGGTACTAGAATCGTCCTAGAAGGCTCTAAGTGGTCCCACGACGCTCTAGATGGTTCCCCAGGGTCTTACAATGATCCTAGAAGGCCCTATGTGAGTCCCAAGGGGTTCTAGATGGTTTCTTGTGGTCCTAGAAGGGTCCTTGAAGTTCTTAAGGGGGTCCCAGTGGGCTCTAGAGAGATCCTTGTGGTCCTAGAAGGGTGCTAGAAGGCCCTAAGGGGGTCCCAGAGGGATCTAGAGGGTTATTGGGGGGTCTAGAAGGGTCCTAGAAGGACCTAAGGGGGTCCCAGAGGGCTCTAGAGGGTTCCTCGTGGTCCTAGAAGGGTCCTAGAAGGCGCAAAGAGGGTCCCAGAGGGCTCTAGAGGGTTCCTGGGGCTCCTAGAAGGGTTCTAGAAGGCTCTAAAGGGAACCAGGGGGCTCTAGAAAGTCCCTGGGTCCCTAGAAGTGTACTAGAAGGCCCTAAAGAGGACGCAGGGTGCTCTAGAGGGTTCCCCGGGGTCTTACCATGGTCCTAGAAGGCCCTAAGTGGGTCCCAGGGGGCTCTATCTGGTTTCCTCGTGGTCCTAGAAGAGTCCTAGAAGGCCTTAAGAAAGTCCCAGGGGGCTCTAGAGGGTTCCTGGTGGTCCGAGAAGGGTCCTAGACGGCCCTAAGGGGGTCCCAGGTGGTTCTAGAAGGTTCCTCGTGGTCATAGAAGGGTCCTAGAGTGTTCTAAGGGGTCTCAGGGGCCTCTAGATGGTTCCCCGGAGACTTAAAATGGTCCTAGAAGGCCCTAAGGGGTTCTCAGAGGGCTCTAGATGGTTCCTCCTGGTCCTAGAATGGTCCTAAAAGGCCCTAAGTGGACCCAGGGGGCTCTAGAAGGTCCCTGGGGGCCCTAGAAGTGTACTAGAAGGCCTTAAATAGGACCCAGGGTGCTCTAGAGGGTTCCCCAGGGTTTTACCATGGACCTAGAAGGCCCTAAGGGGGTCCCAGGGGGCTCTAGAGGGTTCCTCGTGGCCCTAGAAGGGTTCTAGAAGGACTTAAGCAAGTTCCAGGGGGGTCTAGAGGGTCACTGGGGGCGCTAGAAGAGCCCTAGAAGGCCCTAAGGTGTCCCAGGGGGCTCTAGAGGGATCCTTGTGGTCCTAGAAGGGTCCTAGAAGGCTCTAAGGGGTCCCACGAGGCTCTTGAGGGTTCCCCAGGGTCTTACAATAACCCTAGAAGGCCCTAAGGGAGTCCCAGGGAGCTGTAGAGTGTTTCTCCTGGTCCTAGAAGGGTTCTAGAAGGCCTTAAGCAAGTCCCAGGGGGCTCTAGAGGGTTCCTCGTGGTCCTAGAAGGGTCCTAGAAGGCCCTAAGTGGGTCCCAGAGGGCTCTAGATGGTTCCTGGTGATCCTAGAAGGGTCCTAGTAGGCCCTAAAGACTCCCAGGGAGCTCTAGAGGGTCTCTGGGGGCACTAGAAGTGTCCTAGAATGTGCAAAAAGGTGTCCCAGAGGGCTATAGAGGGCTCCTGGTGGTCCTAGAAGGGTCTTAGAAGGCCCTAAGTGGGTCCCAGGGGGCTCTAGAGGGTCCCTGGGGGCCCTAGAAGGGTCCTAGAATGCCCTAAGGGGGTCCCAGGGGGCTCTAGAGGGTTCCTCGTGGTCCTAGAAGGGTCCTCGAAGGCTCTAAGGCATCCCAGGGGGCTCTAGGCGGTCTCTGGGGACCCTAGAAGAGTCCTAGAACACCCTAAAGGGGTCCCAGAGAGCTATAGATGGTTTCTCGTGGTCCTAGAAGGGTCCTAGAAGGCCCTAAAATGGTCCTGGGGGCTCTAGAGGGTTCCTCGTGGTCCTAGAAGGGTCCTAGAAAGCCCTAGAAGGGTCCCAGGGGACTCTGGAGGGTTCCTGGTGATTCTAAAAGGGTCCAAGAAAGGCCTAGAAGGGTCCCAGAGGGCTCTAGAGGGTACCCGTGGGTCCTAGGAGGGTCCTAGAAGGCCCTAAAAGGGTCCCAGGGGGCTCTAGAGGGTCCCTGGGGGTACTAGAAGAGTCCTAGAAGGCCCTAAGTGGGTCCTAGGGGGCTCTAGAGGGCTCCTGGTGGTCCTAGAAGGGTCCTAGAAGGCCCTAAAGGGGTCCCAGGGGGCTCTAGAGGGACCCTGGCGGCCCTAGAATTGTCCTAGAAGGCCCTAAAGGGGTCCCAGCGGGCTCTAGATGGTCCCTGGGGGTACTAGAAGAGTCCTAGAAGGCCCTAAGTGGGTCCTAGGGGGCTCTAGAGGGCTCCTGGTGGCCCTAGAAGTGTCCTAGAAGGCCCTAAAGGGGTCCCAGGGGGCTCTAGAGGGACCCTGGCGGCCCTAGAATTGTCCTAGAAGGCCCTAAGGGGGTCCCAGCGGGCTCTAGAGGGTCTCTGGGGGTACTAGAAGAGTCCTAGAAGGCCCTAAGTGGGTCCCAGGGAGCTCTAGAGGGCTCCTGGTGGTCCTAGAAGGGTCCTAGAAGGCCCTAAATGAGTCCCAGGGGGCTCTAGACGGACCCTGGCGGCCCTAGAATTGTCCTAGAAGGCCCTAAAGGGGTCCCAGGCGGCTCTAGAGGGTTCCTTGTGGTCCTAGAAGGGTCCTAGAAGGCCCTAAGGTGGTCCCAGCGGGCTCTAGAGGGTTCCTGGGGCTCCTAGAAGGGTTCTAGAAGGCTCAAAGGGTAACCAGGGGGCTCTAGAAGGTCCCTGGGGGCCTTAGAAGGGTACTAGAAGGCACTAAAGAGGACCCAGGGTGCTCTGGAGGGTTCCCCAGGGTCTTACCATGGCCCTAGAAAGCCCTAAGGGGGTCCCAGGGGGCTCTTGAGGGTTCCCTGTGTCCTAGAAGGGTCCTAGAAGGCCCTAAGTGTGTCCCAGGGGGCTCTAGAGGGTCCCTGGGGGCGCTAGAATTGTCCTAGAAGGCCTTAAGGGGGTCCCAGGGGGCTCTAGAGGGTTCCTTCTGGTCCTAGAAGGGTCCTACAAGGCTCTAAGTGGTACCACGAGGCTCTAGAGGGTTCCCCAGGGTCTTAAAATGAACCTAGAATGCCCTAAGTGGGTCCCAGGGGGCTCTAGATGGTTTCTCGTGGTCCTAGAAGAGTCCTAGAAGGCCTTAAGCAAGTCCCAGGGGGCTCTAGAGGGTTCCTCGTGGTCCTAGAAGGGTCCTAGAAGGCCCTAAGTGGGTCCCAGAGGGCTCTAGAGGGTTCCTGATGACCCTAGAACGGTCCTAGAAGGACCTAAGGAGGTCCCAGGGGGCTCTAGAGGGTTCCTCGTGGTCCTAGAAGGGTCCTAGAAGGCCCTAAATTGGTCCCAGGGGGCTCTAGAGGGTTCCTCGTGGTACTAGAATCGTCCTAGAAGGCTCTAAGTGGTCCCACGACGCTCTAGATGGTTCCCCAGGGTCTTACAATGATCCTAGAAGGCCCTATGTGAGTCCCAAGGGGTTCTAGATGGTTTCTTGTGGTCCTAGAAGGGTCCTTGAAGTTCTTAAGGGGGTCCCAGTGGGCTCTAGAGAGTTCCTCGTGGTCCTAGAAGGGTGCTAGAAGGCCCTAAGGGGGTCCCAGAGGGTCTAGAGGGTTATTGGGGGGTCTAGAAGGGTCCTAGAAGGACCTAAGGGGGTCCCAGAGGGCTCTAGAGGGTTCCTCGTGGTCCTAGAAGGGTCCTAGAAGGCGCAAAGAGGGTCCCAGAGGGCTCTAGATGGTTCCTGGGGCTCCTAGAAGGGTTCTAGAAGGCTCTAAAGGGAACCAGGGGGCTCTAGAAAGTCCCTTGGTCCCTAGAAGTGTACTAGAAGGCCCTAAGGAGGACGCAGGGTGCTCTAGAGGGTTTCCCGGGGTTTTACCATGGACCTAGAAGGCCCTAAGTTGGTCCCAGGGGGCTCTATCTGGTTTCCTCGTGGTCCTAGAAGAGTCCTAGAAGGCCTTAAGCAAGTCCCAGGGGGCTCTAGAGGGTTCCTGGTGGTCCGAGAAGGGTCCTAGACGGCCCTAAGTGGGTCCCAGGTGGTTCTAGAAGGTTCCTCGTGGTCATAGAAGGGTCCTAGAATGTTCTAAGGGGTCTCAGGGGCCTCTAGATGGTTCCCCGGAGACTTAAAATGGTCTTAGAAGGCCCTAAGGGGTTCTCAGAGGGCTCTAGATGGTTCCTCCTGGTCCTAGAATGGTCCTAAAAGGCCCTAAGTGGACCCAGGGGGCTCTAGAAGGTCCCTGGGGGCCCTAGAAGTGTACTAGAAGGCCTTAAATAGGACCCAGGGTGCTCTAGAGGGTTCCCCGGGGTTTTACCATGGATCTAGAAGGCCCTAAGGGGGTCCCAGGGGGCTCTAGAGGGTTCCTCGTGGCCCTAGAAGGGTTCTAGAAGGACTTAAGCAAGTTCCAGGGGGGTCTAGAGGGTCACTGGGGGCGCTAGAAGAGCCCTAGAAGGCCCTATGGTGTCCCAGGGGGCTCTAGAGGGATCCTCGTGGTCCTAGAAGGGTCCTAGAAGGCTCTAAGGGGTCCCACGAGGCTCTTGAGGGTTCCCCAGGGTCTTACAATAACCCTAGAAGGCCCTAAGGGAGTCCCAGGGGGCTCTAGATAGTTTCTCCTGGTCCTAGAAGGGTTCTAGAAGGACTTAAGCAAGTCCCAGGGGGCTCTAGAGGGTTCCTCGTGGTCCTAGAAGGGTCCTAGAAGGCTCTAAGTGGGTCCCAGAGGGCTCTAGAGGGTTCCTGGTGATCCTAGAAGGGTCCTAGTAGGCCCTAAAGACTCCCAGGGAGCTCTAGAGGGTCTCTGGGGGCACTAGAAGTGTCCTAGAATGTGCAAAAAGGTGTCCCAGAGGGCTCTAGAGGGCTCCTTGTGGTCCTAGAAGGGTCTTAGAATGCCCTAAGTGGGTCCCAGGGGGCTCTAGAGGGTTCCTCGTGGTCCTAGAAGGGTCCTCGAAGGCTCTAAGGCATCCCAGGGGGCTCTAGACTGTCTCTGGGGACGCTAGAAGAGTCCTAGAAGGCCCTAAGTGAGTCCTAGGTGGCTCTAGAGGGCTCCTGGTGGTCCTAGAAGGGTCCTAGAAGGCCCTAAAATGGTCCCGGGGGCTCTAGATGGACCCTGGCGGCCCTAGAATTGTCCTAGAAGGCCCTAAAGGGGTCCCAGGCGGCTCTAGAGGGTTCCTTGTGGTCCTAGAAGGGTCCTAGAAGGCCCTAAGGGGGTCCCAGCGGGCTCTAGAGGGTTCCTGGGGCTCCTAGAAGGGTTCTAGAAGGCTCAAAGGGTAACCAGGGGGCTCTAGAAGGTCCCTGGGGGCCCTAGAAGGGTACTAGAAGGCACTAAAGAGGACCCAGGGTGCTCTGGAGGGTTCCCCAGGGTCTTACCATGGCCCTAGAAAGCCCTAAGGGGGTCCCAGGGGGCTCTTGAGGGTTCCTGGGGCTCCTAGAAGGGTTCTAGAAGGCTCAAAGGGTAACCAGGGGGCTCTAGAAGGTCCCTGGGGGCCCTAGAAGGGTACTAGAAGGCACTAAAGAGGACCCAGGGTGCTCTGGAGGGTTCCCCAGGGTCTTACCATGGCCCTAGAAAGCCCTAAGGGGGTCCCAGGGGGCTCTTGAGGGTTCCCTGTGTCCTAGAAGGGTCCTAGAAGGCCCTAAGGGGGTCCCAGGGGGCTCTAGAGGGTCCCTGGGGGCGCTAGAATTGTCCTAGAAGGCCCTAAGGGGGTCCCAGGGGGCTCTAGAGGGTTCCTCGTGGTCCTAGAAGGGTCCTAGAAGGCCCTAAATGGGTCCCAGGGGGCTCTAGAGGGTTCCTTGTGGTACTAGAATCGTCCTAGAAGGCTCTAAGTGGTCCCACGACGCTCTAGATGGTTCCCCAGGGTCTTACAATGATCCTAGAAGGCCCTATGTGAGTCCCAAGGGGTTCTAGATGGTTTCTTGTGGTCCTAGAAGGGTCCTTGAAGTTCTTAAGGGGGTCCCAGTGGGCTCTAGAGAGATCCTTGTGGTCCTAGAAGGGTGCTAGAAGGCCCTAAGGGGGTCCCAGAGGGATCTAGAGGGTTATTGGGGGGTCTAGAAGGGTCCTAGAAGGACCTAAGGGGGTCCCAGAGGGCTCTAGAGGGTTCCTCGTGGTCCTAGAAGGGTCCTAGAAGGCGCAAAGAGGGTCCCAGAGGGCTCTAGAGGGTTCCTGGGGCTCCTAGAAGGGTTCTAGAAGGCTCTAAAGGGAACCAGGGGGCTCTAGAAAGTCCCTGGGTCCCTAGAAGTGTACTAGAAGGCCCTAAAGAGGACGCAGGGTGCTCTAGAGGGTTCCCCGGGGTCTTACCATGGTCCTAGAAGGCCCTAAGTGGGTCCCAGGGGGCTCTATCTGGTTTCCTCGTGGTCCTAGAAGAGTCCTAGAAGGCCTTAAGAAAGTCCCAGGGGGCTCTAGAGGGTTCCTGGTGGTCCGAGAAGGGTCCTAGACGGCCCTAAGGGGGTCCCAGGTGGTTCTAGAAGGTTCCTCGTGGTCATAGAAGGGTCCTAGAGTGTTCTAAGGGGTCTCAGGGGCCTCTAGATGGTTCCCCGGAGACTTAAAATGGTCCTAGAAGGCCCTAAGGGGTTCTCAGAGGGCTCTAGATGGTTCCTCCTGGTCCTAGAATGGTCCTAAAAGGCCCTAAGTGGACCCAGGGGGCTCTAGAAGGTCCCTGGGGGCCCTAGAAGTGTACTAGAAGGCCTTAAATAGGACCCAGGGTGCTCTAGAGGGTTCCCCAGGGTTTTACCATGGACCTAGAAGGCCCTAAGGGGGTCCCAGGGGGCTCTAGAGGGTTCCTCGTGGCCCTAGAAGGGTTCTAGAAGGACTTAAGCAAGTTCCAGGGGGGTCTAGAGGGTCACTGGGGGCGCTAGAAGAGCCCTAGAAGGCCCTAAGGTGTCCCAGGGGGCTCTAGAGGGATCCTTGTGGTCCTAGAAGGGTCCTAGAAGGCTCTAAGGGGTCCCACGAGGCTCTTGAGGGTTCCCCAGGGTCTTACAATAACCCTAGAAGGCCCTAAGGGAGTCCCAGGGAGCTGTAGAGTGTTTCTCCTGGTCCTAGAAGGGTTCTAGAAGGCCTTAAGCAAGTCCCAGGGGGCTCTAGAGGGTTCCTCGTGGTCCTAGAAGGGTCCTAGAAGGCCCTAAGTGGGTCCCAGAGGGCTCTAGATGGTTCCTGGTGATCCTAGAAGGGTCCTAGTAGGCCCTAAAGACTCCCAGGGAGCTCTAGAGGGTCTCTGGGGGCACTAGAAGTGTCCTAGAATGTGCAAAAAGGTGTCCCAGAGGGCTATAGAGGGCTCCTGGTGGTCCTAGAAGGGTCTTAGAAGGCCCTAATTGGGTCCCAGGGGGCTCTAGAGGGTCCCTGGGGGCCCTAGAAGGGTCCTAGAATGCCCTAAGGGGGTCCCAGGGGGCTCTAGAGGGTTCCTCGTGGTCCTAGAAGGGTCCTCGAAGGCTCTAAGGCATCCCAGGGGGCTCTAGGCGGTCTCTGGGGACCCTAGAAGAGTCCTAGAACACCCTAAAGGGGTCCCAGAGAGCTATAGATGGTTTCTCGTGGTCCTAGAAGGGTCCTAGAAGGCCCTAAAATGGTCCTGGGGGCTCTAGAGGGTTCCTCGTGGTCCTAGAAGGGTCCTAGAAAGCCCTAGAAGGGTCCCAGGGGACTCTGGAGGGTTCCTGGTGATTCTAAAAGGGTCCAAGAAAGGCCTAGAAGGGTCCCAGAGGGCTCTAGAGGGTACCCGTGGGTCCTAGGAGGGTCCTAGAAGGCCCTAAAAGGGTCCCAGGGGGCTCTAGAGGGTCCCTGGGGGTACTAGAAGAGTCCTAGAAGGCCCTAAGTGGGTCCTAGGGGGCTCTAGAGGGCTCCTGGTGGTCCTAGAAGGGTCCTAGAAGGCCCTAAAGGGGTCCCAGGGGGCTCTAGAGGGACCCTGGCGGCCCTAGAATTGTCCTAGAAGGCCCTAAAGGGGTCCCAGCGGGCTCTAGATGGTCCCTGGGGGTACTAGAAGAGTCCTAGAAGGCCCTAAGTGGGTCCTAGGGGGCTCTAGAGGGCTCCTGGTGGCCCTAGAAGTGTCCTAGAAGGCCCTAAAGGGGTCCCAGGGGGCTCTAGAGGGACCCTGGCGGCCCTAGAATTGTCCTAGAAGGCCCTAAGGGGGTCCCAGCGGGCTCTAGAGGGTCTCTGGGGGTACTAGAAGAGTCCTAGAAGGCCCTAAGTGGGTCCCAGGGAGCTCTAGAGGGCTCCTGGTGGTCCTAGAAGGGTCCTAGAAGGCCCTAAATGAGTCCCAGGGGGCTCTAGACGGACCCTGGCGGCCCTAGAATTGTCCTAGAAGGCCCTAAAGGGGTCCCAGGCGGCTCTAGAGGGTTCCTTGTGGTCCTAGAAGGGTCCTAGAAGGCCCTAAGGTGGTCCCAGCGGGCTCTAGAGGGTTCCTGGGGCTCCTAGAAGGGTTCTAGAAGGCTCAAAGGGTAACCAGGGGGCTCTAGAAGGTCCCTGGGGGCCTTAGAAGGGTACTAGAAGGCACTAAAGAGGACCCAGGGTGCTCTGGAGGGTTCCCCAGGGTCTTACCATGGCCCTAGAAAGCCCTAAGGGGGTCCCAGGGGGCTCTTGAGGGTTCCCTGTGTCCTAGAAGGGTCCTAGAAGGCCCTAAGTGTGTCCCAGGGGGCTCTAGAGGGTCCCTGGGGGCGCTAGAATTGTCCTAGAAGGCCTTAAGGGGGTCCCAGGGGGCTCTAGAGGGTTCCTTCTGGTCCTAGAAGGGTCCTACAAGGCTCTAAGTGGTACCACGAGGCTCTAGAGGGTTCCCCAGGGTCTTAAAATGAACCTAGAATGCCCTAAGTGGGTCCCAGGGGGCTCTAGATGGTTTCTCGTGGTCCTAGAAGAGTCCTAGAAGGCCTTAAGCAAGTCTCAGGGGGCTCTAGAGAGTTCCTCGTGGTCCTAGAAGGGTCCTAGAAGGCCCTAAGTGGGTCCCAGAGGGCTCTAGAGGCTTCCTGGTGACCCTAGAATGGTCCTCGAAGGACCTAAGGAGGTCCCAGGGGGCTCTAGAGGATTTCTCGTGGTCCTAGAAGGGTCCTACTAGGACCTAAAGAGTCCCAGGGGGCTCTAGAGTGTCCCTGGGGGCACTAGAAGGGTCCTAGAAGGCGCAAAGAGGGTCCCAGAGGGCTATAGAGGGCTCCTGGTGGTCCTAGAAGGGTCTTAGAAAGCCCTAAGTGGGTCCCAGGGGGCTCTAGAGGGCCCCTGGGGGCCCTAGAAGGGTCCTAGAATGCCCTAAGGGGGTCCCAGGGGGCTCTAGAGGGTTCCTCGTGGTCCTAGAATGGTTCTAGAAGGCCCTAAGTGGGTCCCAGAGGGCTCTAGAGGGTTCCTGGTGATCCTAGAAGGGCCCTAGTAGGCCCTAAAGACTCCCAGGGAGCTCTAGAGGGTCTCTGGGGGCACTAGAAGTGTCCTAGAATGTGCAAAAAGGTGTCCCAGAGGGCTATAGAGGGCTCCTGGTGGTCCTAGAAGGGTCTTAGAAGGCCCTAATTGGGTCCCAGGGGGCTCTAGAGGGTCCCTGGGGGCCCTAGAAGGGTCCTAGAATGCCCTAAAATGGTCCCGGGGGCTCTAGAGGGTTCCTCGTGGTCCTAGAAGGGTCCTAGAAAGCCCTAGAAGGGTCCCAGGGGACTCTGGATGGTTCCTGGTGATTCTAAAAGGGTCCAAGAAAGGCCTAGAAGGGTCCCAGAGGGCTCTAGAGGGTACCCGTGGGTCCTAGGAGGGTCCTAGAAGGCCCTAAAAGGGTCCCAGGGGGCTCTAGAGGGTCCCTGGGGGTACTAGAAGAGTCCTAGAAGGCCCTAAGTGGGTCCTAGGGGGCTCTAGAGGGCTCCTGGTGGTCCTAGAAGGGTCCTAGAAGGCCCTGAAG
>NW_027206815.1:0-80000 GCF_032191515.1 Phaenicophaeus curvirostris | reverse complement strand
AACCTTCTAGAGACCCCTGGGACCCCTTTAGTGCCTTCTAGGACCCTTCTAGGACCACCAGGAACCCTCTAGAGCCCCCTGGGACCACTTTAGGGCCTTCTAGGACCCTTTTAGGACCACGAGAAACAACCTAGAGACCCCTGGTACCCCCTTAGGGCCTTCTAGGACGATTGTAAGACCACGGGGAACACTCTAGAGCCCCCTGGGTCCCCTTTAGTGCCTTCTAGGATACTTCTAGGGCCTCCAGGGACCCTCTAAAGACCCCTGGGAGCCTTCTAAAACCACCAGGAACCCTCTAGAGCCCACTGGGACCACTTAGGGCTTTGTAGAACCCTTCTAGGACCACGAGGAACCCTCTAGAGCCCCCTGGGACCACCTTAGGGCCTTCTAAGACCCTTCTAGGACCCACAGGCACCATCTAGAGCCCCCTGGGACCCCTTTAGGGCCTTCTAGGTCACTTCTAGGCCCTCTAGGTACCCTCTAGAGTCCCCTGGGACAGCTTAGAGCCTTCTAGGACCCTTCTAGGAGCACCAGGAGCCATCTAGAGCCCCCTGGGACCACTTTAGGGTCTTCTAGGACCCTTCTAGGACCACAGGGAAACCTCTAGAGCCCCCTGGGACCCTTCTAGGGCTTTCTAGGACACTTCTAGATTCACCAGGAACCCTCTAAAGCTCCCTTGGACCCCTTTAGGACTTTCTAGGACCCTTCTAGGACCACGAGAAACCTTCTAGAGCCCCCTGGGACCCACTTAGGGCCTTCTAGGACCATGGTAAGACCCCGGGGAACGCTCTAGAGCCCCCTGGGACCCCTTTAGGGCCTTCTAGGACTATTCTAGGGCGCCCGGAGACCCTCTAGAGCCCCCTGGAACCTCTTAGACCTTTCTAGGGCCCTTCTAGGAACCCCAGGAACCCTCTAGAGTTCACTGGGACCACTTTAGGGCCTTCTAGGTCCATTCTAAGACCACAAGAAACCATCCAGAGCCCTCTGGGAACCACTTAGGTCCTTCTAGGATCCTCCTAGGACCACGAGGAACCGTCTAGAGCTCCCTGGGCCCCATTTAGGGCCTCCTAGGACCCTTCTAGGACAACGAGAAACCCTCTAGAGCCCTCTGGGAACCACTTAGGGCCTTCTAGAATCCTTCTAGGACCACCAGGAACCCTCTAGAGCCCCCTGGGACCTCCTTAGGGCCTTCTAGGACCATTCTAGGGCCCCCAGGGACCTTCTAGAGCCCCCTGGGACACCCTTAGGGCCTTCTCGGACGCTTCTAAGACCACGAAGGACCCTCTAGAGCCCCCTGGGTCCCCTTTAGGGCCTTCTAGGACCCTTTTAGAACCACGAGGAACCCTCTAGAGCCCCCTGGGACCCATTTAGGGCCTTCTAAGACCCTTTTAGGACCACGAGGAACCATCTAGACCCCCTTGGGACCCCTTTAGGGCCTTCTAGGACCCTTCTAGGACCCACGGGAACCCTCTAGAGCCCTCTGGGACCATTCTAGGTCTTTCTAGGACCCTTCTAGTGTCACCAGGAAACCTCTAGAGCCTTCTGGGACCCTTCTAGAGCTTTATAGGAGACTTCTAGAGTCACCAGGAGCCCTCTAGAGCCCCCTGGGACCCACTTAGGGCCTCCTAGGACAATTCTAGGACATGAGGAACCCCCTAGAGCACCCTGAAACCAACTTAGGGCCTTCTAGGACACTTCTAGTGTCCCAGGGACCCTCTAGAGCCCCCTGGGACCCCATAGGGCCTTCTAGAACCCTTCTAAGACCACGAGAAACTCTCTAGAGGCACCTGGGACCTCCTTAGGGCCTTCTAGGACATTTCTAGGGCCCCCAGGGACCTTCTAGAGCCCTCTGCGACCCACTTAGGGCCTTCTCGGACGCTTCTAAGACCACAAAGAACCCTCTAGAGCCACCTGGGACCCCCTTAGAGCCTTCTAGGTACATTCTAGCACCACGAGGAACCCTCTAGAGCTCCCTAGGACCCCCTTAGAGCCTTCTATGACCCTTCTAGGACAACGAGAAACCATCTAGAGCCACCTGGGACCTCCTTAGGGCCTTCTGGGTTATTCTAGGAACACATGGAACCCTCTAGAGCCTCCTGGGACAACTTAGGGCCATGTAGGACCATTGTAAGATGCCGGGGAACCCTCTAGAGCCCCTTGGGACCAATTTAGTGCCTTCTAGGACCCTTCTAGTGCCCCCAGGGACCTTCTAGAGCACACTGGGACCCCCTTAGAGCCTTCTAGGACCCTTCTAGGAGCCCCAGGAACCCTCTAGAGCCCCCTGGGAACCCCTTGGGGCATTCTAGGACCATTCTAGGACCACGAGGAACCCTCTAGAGCCCCATGGGACCCATTAAAGGCCTTCTAGAACACTTCTAGAACTACAAGGAACCATCTAGAACCCCCTGGGAAATTTCTAGGATTTTCTAAGACCCTTGTAGAGGCACCAGGAACCCTCTAGAGTCCCCTGGGACCCCCTTAGGGCCTTCTAGGACCCTTCTAGGACCACGAGAAACCCTCTAGAGACACCTGGGACCCCCGTAGGGCCTTCTAGGATCATTGTAAGTCCCTGGGAAACCCTCTAGAGACCCCTGGGACCTCCTTAGGGCCTTCTAGGACCCTTCTAAGACCACGAGGAACCCTGTAGAGCAACCTTGGACCCATTTAGTGCCTTCTAGAGCTCTTCTAGGACCACGAAGAATCCTCTGGAGTCCTCTGGGCACACTTAGGGCCTTCTAAGACCCTTCTAGGGCCACAAGGAACCCTCTAGAGCCCCCTGGGACCCCTTTAGGGACTTCTAGGACCCTTCTAGGACCATGAGAAACAATCTACAGCCCCCTGGGACCAGTTTAGGGCCTTCTAGGACCCTTCTAGGACCACGAGAAACCCTCTAGAGCCCCCTGGGACCCACTTAGGGCCTTCTAGGACCATGGTAAGACCCCGGGGAACACTCTAAAACCCCCTGGAACCACTTTAGGGCCTTCTAGGGCCCATCTAGGACCATGAGAAACAACCTAGAGCCCCCTAGTACCCCCTTAGGGCCTTCTAGGACCATTGTAAGTCACCGGCGAACACTCTAGAGCCCCCTGGGTCCCCTTTAGGGCCTTCTAGGACCCTTCTAGGGCCCCCAGGGACCCTCTAGAGCCCCCTGGGACCGCATGGATCCTTATAGGACTCTTCTAGGAGTACCAGGAACCCTCTAGAACCCCCTGGGACCATTTTAGGGCCTTCTAGGACCCTTCAAGGACCACAGGGAACCCTCTAGAGCCCCATTGGACCCTTCTAGGGCTTTCTAGGACACTTCTAGAGTAACCAGGAACCCTCTAGAACTCCCTCGGACCACTTTAGGACCATCTAGGACCCTTCAAGGACCACGAGAAACCCTCTAGAGCCCCCTGGGACCCACTTAGACCCTTCTAGGTGCCTTCTAGGACCACGAGAAACCACGTAGAACCCCCTGGGACCCCCTTAGTGTCTTCTAGGACCATTCTAGGACCACGAGAAACCCTCTAGAGACCCCTGGGACCCCCTTAGGGCCTTATAGGACCCTTTTAGAAACACGAGGAACCCTCTAGAGCCCCCTGGGACCCATTTAGGGCCTTCTAAGACCCTTTTAAGACCACGAGGAACCATCTAGAGCCCCCTGGGTCCCCTTTAGGGCCTTCTAGGACGCTTCTAGGACCCACGGGAACCCTCTAGAGCCCTCTGGGACCATTCTAGGTCTTTCTAGGACCCGTCTAGTGTCACCATGTACCTTCTAGAGCCCCCTGGGACCCTTCTAGAGCTTTATAGGAGACTTCTAGAGTCACCAGGAGCCCTCTAGAGCCCCCTGGAACCCACTTAGGGCCTCCTAGGACACTTCTAGGACAACGAGGAACCCCCTAGAGCACCCTGAGACCCACTTAGGGCCTTCTAGGACACTTCTAGTGTCCCAGGGACCCTCTAGAGCCCCCTGGGACCACATAGGGCCTTCTAGAACCCTTCTAAGACCACGAGGAACTCTCTAGAGGCACCTGGGACCTTCTTAGGGCCTTCTAGGACCTTTCTAGGGCCCCCAGGGACCTTCTAGAGCCCCCTGGAACCCCCTTAGGGCCTTCTCAGATGCTTCTAAGACCTCGAAGAACCCTCTAGAGTTCTTTGGGACCCCCTTAGAGCCTTCTAGGTACATTCTAGCACCACGAGGAACCCTCTAGAGCTCCCTAGGACCCCCTTAGGGCCTTCTGGGTTATTCTAGGAACACATGAAACCCTCTAGAGCCCCCTGGGACCCACTTAGGGCCTCCTAGGACCCTTCTAGGACAACGAGGAAACCCCTAGAGCCACCTGAGACCCACTTAAGGCCTTCTAGGACCCTTCTAGTGCCCCAAGGACCCTCTAGAGCCCCCCGGGACCCCTTAGGGCCTTCTCGGACGCATCTAAGACCACGAGGAACCCTCTAGAGCAACCTTGGACCTATTTAGTGCCTTCTAGAGCTCTTCTAGGACCACGAAGAATCCTCTGGAGTCCTCTGGGCACCCTTAGGGCCTTCTAGAACCCTTCTAGGACCCACGAGAACCCTCTAGAGCCCCGTGGGACCCTTCTAGGGCTTTCTGGGACTCTTCTAGGGTCTCCAGGAACCCTCTAGAGCCCCCTGGGACCTTTCTAGGGCTTACTGGGACCCTTCTAGAGTCACCAGGAACCCTCTAGAGCCTCCTGGGACCCGCTTAGGGCTTTCTAGGACCCTCCTAGGGCCACGAGGAACCATCTAGAGCCCCCTGAGACCCCCTTAGAACCTTATAGGAACCTTCTACGACCACGAGGATACCTCTAGAGCGCTCTGGGACCCCCTTAGGACCTTCTAGGAACCTTCTAGGACCACCAGGAACCCTCTAGAGCCCCCTGGGACCCCCTTACGACCTTCTAGGAACCTTCTAGAACCCACAGGTACCCGCTAGATCCACCTGGGACCCACTTAGGGCTTTCAAGGACCCTTCTAGAGTCACCAGGAAGCCTCTGGAGCCCCCTGGGACCTCCTTAGGTCCTTGTAGGACTCTTCTAAGACTTCTGCAAACCCTCTGGAGCACCCTGGGACGCTGTTAGGGCCTTCTAAGACCCTTCTATGACTTTCTAGAGCCCCCGAGGACCCTTCTAGAGGCTCCCAGACCCTTCTAGAGCCCCTCAGGACCCTTCTGAATGCCCCCAGACCCTTCTAGAGCCCCTCAGAACCCTTCTAGAGCCAGTCAGGACCTTTATGAAGGTTCCAAGACCCTTCTAGAGCCCCCCAGGACCAATCTGAAGGCCCTAGACCGTTTGAGATCCAAGTTGGACCCTTCTAGAGCCCCTCAGGACCCTTCTGAAGGCCTCCAGACCCTTCTAGAGCCCACCCGGGGCCCTTCTGAAGGCCCCCAGACCCTTCTAGAGCCCACCCACGGCCCTTCTGACGGCCCCCAGACCCTTCTAGAGCCGCTCAGGACCCTTCTGAAGGTCTCCAGACCCTTCTAGTTCCCCTGGGCCATTCTGAAGGCCCCCAGACGGTTCTAGAGCCACTCAGGGCCCTTCTGATGGCTTCCAGACCATTCTAGATCCCCCCAGGGCCATTCTGAAGGACCCCAGACCCTTCTAGAGCCCATCCAGACCCTTCTGAATGCCCCCAGACCATTCTAGAGCCGCTCAGGACCCTTCGGAAGGCCTCCAGACCCTTCTAGATCCCCCCAGGGCCCTTCTGAAGGCCCCCAGACCCTTCTAGAGCCACTCAGGACCCTTCTGAAGGCCTCCAGACCCTTCTAGATCCCCCCAGGGCCATTCTGAAGGCCCCCAGACCTTTCTAGAGCCCATCCAGACCCTTCTGAAGGCCTCCAGACGCTTCTATAGGGGTCCCAAAGAGCTCTAGAGGGTTTCTCAAGGTCCTAGAAGGGTTTTAGAAGGCCCTAAGGTGGTTCCAGGGGGCTCTAGAGGGATCCTGGTGGTCCTAGAAGGGTCCTAGAAGGTCCTAAGGGGGTCCCAGAGGGCTCTAGAGGGATCCCCATGGTCTTACAATGGTCCTAGAAGGTCCTAAATTGTCCCAGGGGGTCTACATGGTTCCTAGTGGTCCTAGAAGGGACCTAGAAGGCCCTAAAATGGTCCCAGGGGGCTCTAGAGGGTTCCTCGTGGTCCTAGAAGGGTCTTAGAAGGCCCTAAATGCTTCCCAGTGAGCTCTAGAGGGATGCTGGTGGTGTTTGAAGTGTCCTAGAAGGACCTAAGTGGGTCCCATGGGGCTCTAGAGGGATTCAGGGACTCCTAGAAGGGTCCTAGAAGGCTCTAAGGAGTCCCAGGGGGCTCTGGATGGTTTCTCGTGGTCCTAGAAGGGTCCTAGAAGGTCCTAAGTGGGTCCCAGATGGCTCTAGAGGGTTCCTGGTGATCCTAGAAGGGTCCTAGAAGGCCCTAAGGGAGTCCCTGGGGGCTCTAGAGGGTTTCTCGTGGTCCTAGAAGGGTCCTAGAAGGCCTTAAGGAGTCCTAGGGGACTCTAGAGTGTTCCCTGGGGTTTTACAATGGTCCTAGTAGGCCCTAAGGGGGTCCCAGACGACTCTAGGGGGTTCCCTGGGGTCATACAATTGTCCTAGAAGGTCCTAAGTGGTCTCAGGGGGTTCTAGATGGTTCCTCGTGGTCGTAGAAGACACCTAGCAGGCCCTAAGGGGGTCCCAGGGGGCTTTAGAGTGTCCCTGGTGGCCCTAGAAGCGTCCTAGAAGGACCTAAAGGGGTCCCAGGGGGCTCTAGAGGGTCCCTGGGGGAATTAGAATGGTCCTAGAAGGCCCTAAGAGGGTCCCAGAGGGCTCTAGAGTGTCCCTGGTGGTCCTAGAAGGGCCCTAGAAGGGCCTAAAGAGGTCCCAGGGAGCTCTAGAGGGTTCCCCGGGGTCTTACAATGATCCTAGAAGGCCGTAAGGGGTTCCCAGGGAGCTCTAGATGGTTTCTCGTGGTCCTAGAAGGGTCCTAGAAGGCCCTAAGGGCGTCCCAGGGGGCTGTAGAGAGTTTCTCGTGGTCCTAGAACGGTACTAGAAGGACCTAAGTGGGTCCCAGAAGGCTCTAAAGGGATCCTGGTGATCCTAGAAGGGTCCTAGAAGGCCCTAAGGGAGTCCCTGGGGGCTCTAGAGCATTTCTTGTGGTCCTAGAAGGGTCTTAGAAGGCCATAAAGGGGTCCCAGGGGGCTCTAGAGGGTTCCTGGGAGCACTAGAAGGGTCCTAGAAGGCTTTAAGGGGGTCCCAGAGGGCTTTAGAAGGTTCCTGGTGGTCCTAGAAGGGTCCTAGAAGGGCCTAAGTGGGTCCCAGAGGGTTCTAGAAGGTTCCTGGGGCTCCTAGAAGTGTCCTAGAATGCTCTAAGGGGTCCCACGGGGCTCTAGAGTGTCCCTGGGGGCCCTAGAATTGTCCTAGAAGGCCCTAAATGGGTCACAGGGGGGCCTAGAGGGTCCCTGGGGGCACTAAAAGTCTCCTAGAAGGCACAAAATGTGTCACAGAGGGCTCTAGAGGGTTCCTTGTGGTCCTAGAAGGGTCCTAAAAGGCCCTAAGGGGACCCCAGAGAGATCCAGAGGGTCCCTCGTGGTCCTAGAAGGGTCCTAGAAAACCCTAGAAGGGTCCCAGGGGACTCTGGAGGGTTCCTGGTGATTCTAAAAGGGTCCTAGAAAGCCCTAGAAGGGTCCCAGAGGGCTCTAGAGGGTACCCGTGGGTCCTAGGAGGGTCCTAGAAGGCCCTAAAAGGGTCCCAGGGGGCTCTAGAGGGTCCCTGGGGGTACTAGAAGAGTCCTAGAAGGCCCTAAGTGGGTCCTAGGGGGCTCTAGAGGGCTCCTGGTGGTCCTAGAAGGGTCCTAGAAGGCCCTAAAGGGGTCCCAGGGGGCTCTAGAGGGACCCTGGCGGCCCTAGAATTGTCCTAGCAGGCCCTAAAGGGGTCCCAGTGGGCTCTAGAGGGTTCCTTGTGGTCCTAGAAGGGTCCTAGAAGGCCCTAAGGGGGTCCCAGCGGGCTCTAGAGGGTTCCTGGGGCTCCTAGAAGGGTTCTAGAAGGCTCAAAGGGTAACCAGGGGGCTCTAGAAGGTCCCTGGGGGCCCTAGAAGGGTACTAGAAGGCACTAAAGAGGACCCAGGGTGCTCTGGAGGGTTCCCCAGGGTCTTACCATGGCCCTAGAAAGCCCTAAGGGGGTCCCAGGGGGCTCTTGAGGGTTCCCTGTGTCCTAGAAGGGTCCTAGAAGGCCCTAAGTGTGTCCCAGGGGGCTCTAGATGGTCCCTGGGGGCGCTAGAATTGTCCTAGAAGGCCCTAAGGGGGTCCCAGGGGGCTCTAGAGGGTTCCTTCTGGTCCTAGAAGGGTCCTACAAGGCTCTAAGTGGTACCACGAGGCTCTAGAGGGTTCCCCAGGGTCTTAAAATGAACCTAGAATGCCCTAAGTGGGTCCCAGGGGGCTCTAGATGGTTTCTCGTGGTCCTAGAAGAGTCCTAGAAGGCCTTAAGCAAGTCTCAGGGGGCTCTAGAGAGTTCCTCGTGGTCCTAGAAGGGTCCTAGAAGGCCCTAAAGAGTCCCAGGTGGCTCTAGAGTGTCCCTGGGGGCACGAGAAGGGTCCTCGAAGGACCTAAGGAGGTCCCAGGGCGCTCTAGAGGGTTTCTTGTGGTCCTAGAAGGGTCCTAGTAGGCTCTAAGGAGTCCCAGGGGGCTCTAGAGTGTCCCTGGGGGCACTAGAAGGGTCCTAGAAGGCGCAAAGAGGGTCCCAGAGGGCTATAGAGGGCTCCTGGTGGTCCTAGAAGGGTCTTAGAAAGCCCTAAGAGGGTCCCAGGGGGCTCTAGAGGGTCCCTGGGGGCCCTAGAAGGGTCCTAGAATGCCCTAAGGGGGTCCCAGGGGGCTCTAGAGGGTTCCTCGTGGTCATAGAAGGGTCCTAGAAGGCCCTAAGTGGGTCCCAGAGGGCTCTAGAGGGTTCCTGGTGATCCTAGAAGGGTCCTAGTAGGCCCTAAAGACTCCCAGGGAGCTCTAGAGGGTCTCTGGGGGCACTAGAAGTGTCCTAGAATGTGCAAAAAGTTGTCCCAGAGGGCTCTAGAGGGCTCCTGGTGGTCCTAGAAGGGTCTTAGAAGGCCCTAAGTGGGTCCCAGGGGGCTCTAGAGGGTCCCTGGGGGCCCTAGAAGGGTCCTAGAATGCCCTAAGGGGGTCCCAGGGGGCTCTAGAGGGTTCCTCGTGGTCCTAGAAGGGTCCTCGAAGGCTCTAAGGCATCCCAGGGGGCTCTAGACGGTCTCTGGGGACCCTAGAAGAGTCCTAGAACGCCCTAAAGG
Source organism: Phaenicophaeus curvirostris (assembly GCF_032191515.1). NCBI lineage: Eukaryota > Metazoa > Chordata > Aves > Cuculiformes > Cuculidae > Phaenicophaeus > Phaenicophaeus curvirostris. The sequence continues at coordinate 70,752 of NW_027206815.1, read as the reverse complement.
GGTCCCAGAGAGCTATAGATGGTTTCTCGTGGTCCTAGAAGGGTCCTAGAAGGCCCTAAAATGGTCCCGGGGGCTCTAGAGGGTTCCTCGTGGTCCTAGAAGGGTCCTAGAAAGCCCTAGAAGGGTCCCAGGGGACTCTGGAGGGTTCCTGGTGATTCTAAAAGGGTCCAAGAAAGGCCTAGAAGGGTCCCAGAGGGCTCTAGAGGGTACCCGTGGGTCCTAGGAGGGTCCTAGAAGGCCCTAAAAGGGTCCCAGGTGGCTCTAGAGGGTCCCTGGGGGTACTAGAAGAGTCCTAGAAGGCCCTAAGTGAGTCCTAGGAGGCTCTAGAGGGCTCCTGGTGGTCCTAGAAGCGTCCTAGAAGGCCCTAAAGGGGTCCCGGGGGCTCTAGACGGACCCTGGCGGCCCTAGAATTGTCCTAGAAGGCCTTAAGCGAGTCCCAGGGGGCTCTAGAGGGTTCCTGGTGGTCCGAGAAGGGTCCTAGACGGCCCTAAGGGGGTCCCAGGTGGTTCTAGAAGGTTCCTCGTGGTCATAGAAGGGTACTAGAATGTTCTAAGGGGTCTCAGGGGCCTCTAGATGGTTCCCCGGAGACTTAAAATGGTCCTAGAAGGCCCTAAGGGTTTCTCAGAGGGCTCTAGATGGTTCCTCCTGGTCCTAGAATGGTCCTAAAAGGCCCTAAGTGGACCCAGGGGGCTCTAGAAGGTCCCTGGGGGCCCTAGAAGTGTACTAGAAGGCCTTAAATAGGACCCAGGGTGCTCTAGAGGGTTCCCCGGGGTTTTACCATGGACCTAGAAGGCCCTAAGGGGGTCCCAGGGGGCTCTAGAGGGTTCCTGGTGGCCCTAGAAGGGTTCTAGAAGGACTTAAGCAAGTTCCCGGGGGGTCTAGAGGGTCACTGGGGGCGCTAGAAGAGCCCTAGAAGGCCCTAAGGTGTCCCAGGGGGCTCTAGAGGGATCCTCGTGGTCCTAGAAGGGTCCTAGAAGGCTCTAAGGGGTCCCACGAGGCTCTTGAGGGTTCCCCAGGGTCTTATAATGATCCTAGAAGGCCCTAAGGGAGTCCCAGGGGGCTGTAGAGTGTTTCTCGTGGTCCTAGAAGGGTTCTAGAAGGCCTTAAGCAAGTCCCAGGGGGCTCTAGAGGGTTCCTCGTGGTCCTAGAAGGGTCCTAGAAGGCCCTAAGTGGGTCCCAGAGGGCTCTAGAGGGTTCCTGGTGATCCTAGAAGGGTCCTAGTAGGCCCTAAAGACTCCCAGGGAGCTCTAGAGGGTCCCTGGGGGCCCTAGAAGGGTCCTAGAATGCCCTAAGGGGGTCCCAGGGGGCTCTAGAGGGTTCCTCGTGGTCCTAGAAGGGTCCTCGAAGGCTCTAAGGCATCCCAGGGGGCTCTAGACGGTCTCTGGGGACCCTAGAAGAGTCCTAGAACGCCCTAAAGGGGTCCCAGAGAGCTATAGATGGTTTCTCCTGGTCCTAGAAGGGTCCTAGAAGGCCCTAAAATGGTCCCAGGGGGCTCTAGAGGGTTCCTCGTGGTCCTAGAAGGGTCCTAGAAAGCCCTAGAAGGGTCCCGGGGACTCTGGAGGGTTCCTGGTGATTCTAAAAGGGTCCAAGAAAGGCCTAGAAGGGTCCCAGAGGGCTCTAGAGGGTACCCGTGGGTCCTAGGAGGGTCCTAGAAGGCCCTAAAAGGGTCCCAGTGGGCTCTAGAGGGTCCCTGGGGGTACTAGAAGAGTCCTAGAAGGCCCTAAGTGGGTCCTAGGGGGCTCTAGAGGGCTCCTGGTGGTCCTAGAAGGGTCCTAGAAGGCCCTAAAGGGGTCCCAGGGGGCTCTAGAGGGACCCTGACGGCCCTAGAATTGTCCTAGAAGGCCCTAAGGGGGTCCCAGCGGGCTCTAGATGGTCCCTGGGGGTACTAGAAGAGTCCTAGAAGGCCCTAAGTGGGTCCTAGGGGGCTCTAGAGGGCTCCTGGTGGTCCTAGAATGGTCCTAGAAGGCCCTAAAGGGGTCCCAGGGGGCTCTAGAGGGACCCTGGCAGCCCTAGAATTGTCCTAGAAGGCCCTAAAGGGGTCCCAGGGGGCTCTAGAGGGTTCCTCGTGGTCCTAGAAGGGTCCTCGAAGGCTCTAAGGCATCCCAGGGGGCTCTAGACGGTCTCTGGGGACCCTAGAAGAGTCCTAGAACGCCCTAAAGGGGTCCCAGAGAGCTATAGATGGTTTCTCGTGGTCCTAGAAGGGTCCTAGAAGGCCCTAAAATGGTCCCAGGGGGCTCTAGAGGGTTCCTCGTGGTCCTAGAAGGGTCCTAGAAAGCCCTAGAAGGGTCCCAGGGGACTCTGGAGGGTTCCTGGTGATTCTAAAAGGGTCCAAGAAAGCCCTAGAAGGGTCCCAGAGGGCTCTAGAGGGTACCCGTGGGTCCTAGGAGGGTCCTAGAAGGCCCTAAAAGGGTCCCAGGGGGCTCTAGAGGGTCCCTGGGAGTACTAGAAGAGTCCTAGAAGGCCCTAAGTGGGTCCTAGGGGGCTCTAGAGGGCTCCTGGTGGTCCTAGAAGTGTCCTAGAAGGCCCTAAAGGGGTCCCAGGGGGCTCTAGAGGGACCCTGGCGGCCCTAGAATTGTCCTAGAAGGCCCTAAGGGGGTCCCAGCGTGCTTTAGAGGGTCCCTGGGGGTACTAGAAGAGTCCTAGAAGGCCCTAAGTGGGTCCTAGGTGGCTCTAGAGGGCTCCTGGTGGTCCTAGAAGGGTCCTAGAAGTCCCTAAAGGGGTCCCAGGGGGCTCTAGACGGACCCTGGCGGCCCTAGAATTGTCCTAGAAGGCCCTAAAGGGGTCCCAGGGGCTCTAGAGGGTTCCTTGTGGTCCTAGAAGGGTCCTAGAAGGCCCTAAGCGGGTCCCAGCAAGCTCTTGAGGGTTCCTGGGGCTCCTAGAAGGGTTCTAGAAGGCTCAAAGGGTAACCAGGGGGCTCTAGAAGGTCCCTGGGGGCCCTAGAAGGGTACTAGAAGGCACTAAAGAGGACCCAGGGTGCTCTGGAGTGTTCCCCAGGGTCTTACCATGGCCCTAGAAAGCCCTAAGGGGGTTCCAGGGGGCTCTTGAGGGTTCCCTGTGTCCTAGAAGGGTCCTAGAAGGCCCTAAGTGTGTCCCAGGGGGCTCTAGAGGGTCCCTGGGGGCGCTAGAATTGTCCTAGAAGGCCCTAAGGGGGTCCCAGGGGGCTCTAGAGGGTTCCTTCTGGTCCTAGAAGGGTCCTACAAGGCTCTAAGTGGTACCACGAGGCTCTAGAGGGTTTCCCAGGGTCTTAAAATGAACCTAGAATGCCCTAAGTGGGTCCCAGGGTGCTCTAGATGGTTTCTCGTGGTCCTAGAAGAGTCCTAGAAGGCCTTAAGCAAGTCCCAGGGGGCTCTAGAGAGTTCCTCGTGGTCCTAGAAGGGTCCTAAAAGGCCCTAAGTGGACCCAGGGGGCTCTAGAAGGTCCCTGGGGGCCCTAGAAATGTACTTGAAGGCCTTAAATAGGACCCAGGGTGCTCTAGAGGGTTCCCCGGGGTTTTACCATGGACCTAGAAGGCCCTAAGGGGGTCCCAGGGGGCTCTAGAGGGTTCCTGGTGGCCCTAGAAGGGTTCTAGAAGGACTTAAGCAAGTTCCAGGGGGGTCTAGAGGGTCACTGGGGGCGCTAGAAGAGCCCTAGAAGGCCCTAAGGTGTCCCAGGGGGCTCTAGAGGGATCCTCGTGGTCCTAGAAGGGTCCTAGAAGGCTCTAAGGGGTCCCACGAGGCTCTTGAGGGTTCCCCAGGGTCTTATAATGATCCTAGAAGGCCCTAAGGGAGTCCCAGGGGGCTGTAGAGTGTTTCTCGTGGTCCTAGAAGGGTTCTAGAAGGCCTTAAGCAAGTCCCAGGGGGCTCTAGAGGGTTCCTCGTGGTCCTAGAAGGGTCCTAGTAGGCCCTAAAGACTCCCAGGGAGCTCTAGAGGGTCTCTGGTGGCACTAGAAGTGTCCTAGAATGTGCAAAATGGTGTCCCAGAGGGCTATAGAGGGCTCCTGGTGGTCCTAGAAGGGTCTTAGAAGGCCCTAAGTGAGTCCCAGGGGGCTCTAGAGGGTCCCTGGGGGCCCTAGAAGTGTCCTAGAATGCCCTAAGGGGGTCCCAGGGGGCTCTAGAGGGTTCCTCGTGGTCCTAGAAGGGTCCTCGAAGGCTCTAAGGCATCCCAGGGGGCTCTAGACTGTCTCTGGGGATGCTAGAAGAGTCCTAGAAGGCCCTAAGTGAGTCCTAGGGGGCTCTAGAGGGCTCCTGGTGGTCCTAGAAGGGTCCTAGAAGGCCCTAAAATGGTCCCGGGGGCTCTAGACGGACCCTGGCGGCCCTAGAATTGTCCTAGAAGGCCCTAAAGGGGTCCCAGGGGGCTCTAGAGGGTTCCTTGTGGTCCTAGAAGGGTCCTAGAAGGCCCTAAGGGGGTCCCAGCGGGCTCTAGAGGGTTCCTGGGGCTCCTAGAAGGGTTCTAGAAGGCTCAAAGGGTAACCAGGGGGCTCTAGAAGGTCCCTGGGGGCCCTAGAAGGGTACTAGAAGGCACTAAAGAGGACCCAGGGTGCTCTGGAGGGTTCCCCAGGGTCTTACCATGGCCCTAGAAAGCCCTAAGGGGGTCCCAGGGGGCTCTTGAGGGTTCCCTGTGTCCTAGAAGGGTCCTAGAAGGCCCTAAGTGTGTCCCAGGGGGCTCTAGAGGGTACCTGGGGGCGCTAGAATTGTCCTAGAGGGCCCTAAGGGGGTCCCGGGGGCTCTAGAGGGTTCCTCGTGGTCCTAGAAGGGTCCTAGAAGGCCCTAAATGGGTCCCAGGGGGCTCTAGAGGGTTCCTTGTGGTACTAGAATCGTCCTAGAAGGCTCTAAGTGGTCCCACGACGCTCTAGATGGTACCCCAGGGTCTTACAATGATCCTAGAAGGCCCTATGTGAGTCCCAAGGGGTTCTAGATGGCTTCTTGTGGTCCTAGAAAGGTCCTTGAAGTTCTTAGGGGGTCCCAGTGGGCTCTAGAGAGATCCTTGTGGTCCTAGAAGGGTGCTAGAAGGCCCTAAGGGGGTCCCAGAGGGATCTAGAGGGTTATTGGGGGGTCTAGAAGGGTCCTAGAAGGACCTAAGGGGGTCCCAGAGGGCTCTAGAGGGTTCCTCGTGGTCCTAGAAGGGTCCTAGAAGGCGCAAAGAGAGTCCCAGAGGGCTCTAGAGGGTTCCTGGGGCTCCTAGAAGGGTTCTAGAAGGCTCTAAAGGGAACCAGGGGGCTCTAGAAAGTCCCTGGGTCCCTAGAAGTGTACTAGAAGGCCCTAAAGAGGACGCAGGGTGCTCTAGAGGGTTCCCCGGGGTCTTACCATGGTCCTAGAAGGCCCTAAGTGGGTCGCAGGGGGCTCTATCTGGTTTCCTCGTGGTCCTAGAAGAGTCCTAGAAGGCCTTAAGCAAGTCCCAGGGGGCTCTAGAGGGTTCCTGGTGGTCCGAGAAGGGTCCTAGACGGCCCTAAGGGGGTCCCAGGTGGTTCTAGAAGGTTCCTCGTGGTCATAGAAGGGTCCTAGAATGTTCTAAGTGGTCTCAGGGGCCTCTAGATGGTTCCCCGGAGACTAAAAATGGTCCTAGAAGGCCCTAAGGGGTTCTCAGAGGGCTCTAGATGGTTCCTCCTGGTCCTAGAATGATCCTAAAAGGCCCTAAGTGGACCCAGGGGGCTCTAGAAGGTCCCTGGGGGCCCTAGAAATGTACTAGAAGGCCTTAAATAGGACCCAGGGTGCTCTAGAGGGTTCCCCGGGGTTTTACCATGGACCTAGAAGGCCCTAAGGGGGTCCCAGGGGGCTCTAGAGGGTTCCTGGTGGCCCTAGAAGGGTTCTAGAAGGACTTAAGCAAGTTCCAGGGGGGTCTAGAGGGTCACTGGGGGCGCTAGAAGAGCCCTAGAAGGCCCTAAGGTGTCCCAGGGGGCTCTAGAGGGATCCTCGTGGTCCTAGAAGGGTCCTAGAAGGCTCTAAGGGGTCCCACGAGGCTCTTGAGGGTTCCCCAGGGTCTTATAATGATCCTAGAAGGCCCTAAGGGAGTCCCAGGGGGCTGTAGAGTGTTTCTCCTGGTCCTAGAAGGGTTCTAGAAGGCCTTAAGCAAGTCCCAGGGGGCTCTAGAGGGTTCCTCGTGGTCCTAGAAGGGTCCTAGAAGGCCCTAAGTGGGTCCCAGAGGGCTCTAGAGGGTTCCTGGTGATCCTAGAAGGGTCCTAGTAGGCCCTAAAGACTCCCAGGGAGCTCTAGAGGGTCTCTGGGGGCACTAGAAGTGTCCTAGAATGTGCAAAAAGGTGTCCCAGAGGGCTATAGAGGGCTCCTGGTGGTCCTAGAAGGGTCTTAGAAGGCCCTAAGTGGGTCCCAGGGGGCTCTAGAGGGACCCTGGGGGCCCTCGAAGGGTCCTAGAATGCCCTAAGGGGGTCCCAGGGGGCTCTAGAGGGTTCCTCGTGGTCCTAGAAGGGTCCTCGAAGGCTCTAAGGCATCCCAGGGGGCTCTAGACGGTCTCTGGGGACCCTAGAAGAGTCCTAGAACGCCCTAAAGGGGTCCCAGAGAGCTATAGATGGTTTCTCGTGGTCCTAGAAGGGTCCTAGAAGGCCCTAAAATGGTCCCAGGGGGCTCTAGAGGGTTCCTCGTGGTCCTAGAAGGGTCCTAGAAAGCCCTAGAAGGGTCCCGGGGACTCTGGAGGGTTCCTGGTATTCTAAAAGGGTCCAAGAAAGCCCTAGAAGGGTCCCAGAGGGCTCTAGAGGGTACCCGTGGGTCCTAGGAGGGTCCTAGAAGGCCCTAAAAGGGACCCAGTGGGCTCTAGAGGGTCCATGGGGGTACTAGAAGAGTCCTAGAAGGCCCTAAGTGGGTCCTAGGGGGCTCTAGAGGGCTCCTGGTGGTCCTAGAAGGGTCCTAGAAGGCCCTAAAGGGGTCCCAGGGGGCTCTAGAGGGACCCTGGCGGCCCTAGAATTGTCCTAGAAGGCCCTAAGGGGGTCCCAGCGGGCTCTAGAGGGTCCCTGGGGGTACTAGAAGAGTCCTAGAAGGCCCTAAGTGGGTCCTAGGGGGCTCTAGAGGGCTCCTGGTGGTCCTAGAATGGTCCTAGAAGGCCCTAAAGGGGTCCCAGGGGGCTCTAGAGGGACCCTGGGGGCCCTAGAATTGTCCTAGAAGGCCCTAAAGGGGTCCCAGGGGGCTCTAGAGGGTTCCTCGTGGTCCTAGAAGGGTCCTCGAAGGCTCTAAGTCATCCCAGGGGGCTCTAGACGGTCTCTGGAGACCCTAGAAGAGTCCTAGAACGCCCTAAAGGGGTCCCAGAGAGCTATAGATGGTTTCTCGTTGTCCTAGAAGGGTCCTAGAAGGCCCTAAAATGGTCCCAGGGGGCTCTAGAGGGTTCCTCGTGGTCCTAGAAGGGTCCTAGAAAGCCCTAGAAGGGTCCCAGGGGACTCTGGAGGGTTCCTGGTGATTCTAAAAGGGTCCAAGAAAGCCCTAGAAGGGTCCCAGAGGGCTCTAGAGGGTACCCGTGGGTCCTAGGAGGGTCCTAGAAGGCCCTAAAAGGGTCCCAGGGGGCTCTAGAGGGTCCCTGGGAGTACTAGAAGAGTCCTAGAAGGCCCTAAGTGGGTCCTAGGGGGCTCTAGAGGGCTCCTGGTGGTCCTAGAAGTGTCCTAGAAGGCCCTAAAGGGGTCCCAGGGGGCTCTAGAGGGACCCTGGCGGCCCTAGAATTGTCCTAGAAGGCCCTAAGGGGGTCCCAGCGGGCTCTAGAGGGTCCCTGGGGGTACTAGAAGAGTCCTAGAAGGCCCTAAGTGGGTCCTAGGGGGCTCTAGAGGGCTCCTGGTGGTCCTAGAATGGTCCTAGAAGGCCCTAAAGGGGTCCCAGGGGGCTCTAGACGGACCCTGGCGGCCCTAGAATTGTCCTAGAAGGCCCTAAAGGGGTCCCAGGGGCTCTAGAGGGTTCCTTGTGGTCCTAGAAGGGTCCTAGAAGGCCCTAAGCGGGTCCCAGCAAGCTCTAGAGGGTTCCTGGGGCTCCTAGAAGGGTTCTAGAAGGCTCAAAGTGTAACCAGGGGGCTCTAGAAGGTCCCTGGGGGCCCTAGAAGGGTACTAGAAGGCACTAAAGAGGACCCAGGGTGCTCTGGAGTGTTCCCCAGGGTCTTACCATGGCCCTAGAAAGCCCTAAGGGTGTTCCAGGGGGCTCTTGAGGGTTCCCTGTGTCCTAGAAGGGTCCTAGAAGGCCCTAAGTGTGTCCCAGGGGGCTCTAGAGGGTCCCTGGGGGCGCTAGAATTGTCCTAGAAGGCCCTAAGGGGGTCCCAGGGGGCTCTAGAGGGTTCCTTCTGGTCCTAGAAGGGTCCTACAAGGCTCTAAGTGGTACCACGAGGCTCTAGAGGGTTTCCCAGGGTCTTAAAATGAACCTAGAATGCCCTAAGTGGGTCCCAGGGTGCTCTAGATGGTTTCTCGTGGTCCTAGAAGAGTCCTAGAAGGCCTTAAGCAAGTCCCAGGGGGCTCTAGAGAGTTCCTCGTGGTCCTAGAAGGGTCCTAAAAGGCCCTAAGTGGACCCAGGGGGCTCTAGAAGGTCCCTGGGGGCCCTAGAAGTGTACTTGAAGGCCTTAAATAGGACCCAGGGTGCTCTAGAGGGTTCCCCGGGGTTTTACCATGGACCTAGAAGGCCCTAAGGGGGTCCCAGGGGGCTCTAGAGGGTTCCTCGTGGCCCTAGAAGGGTTCTAGAAGGACTTAAGCAAGTTCCAGGGCGGTCTAGAGGGTCACTGGGGGCGCTAGAAGAGCCCTAGAAGGCCCTATGGTGTCCCAGGGGGCTCTAGAGGGATCCTCGTGGTCCTAGAAGGGTCCTAGAAGGCTCTAAGGGGTCCCACGAGGCTCTTGAGGGTTCCCCAGGGTCTTATAATGATCCTAGAAGGCCCTAAGGGAGTCCCAGGGGGCTGTAGAGTGTTTCTCCTGGTCCTAGAAGGGTTCTAGAAGGCCTTAAGCAAGTCCCAGGGGGCTCTAGAGGGTTCCTCGTGGTCCTAGAAGGGTCCTAGAAGGCCCTAAGTGGGTCCCAGAGGGCTCTAGAGGGTTCCTGGTGATCCTAGAAGGGTCCTAGTAGGCCCTAAAGACTCCCAGGGAGCTCTAGAGGGTCTCTGGGGGCACTAGAAGTGTCCTAGAATGTGCAAAAAGGTGTCCCAGAGGGCTATAGAGGGCTCCTGGTGGTCCTAGAAGGGTCTTAGAAGGCCCTAAGTGGGTCCCAGGGGGCTCTAGAGGGTCCCTGGGGGCCCTAGAAGGGTCCTAGAATGCCCTAAGGGGGTCCCAGGGGGCTCTAGAGGGTTCCTCGTGGTCCTAGAAGGGTCCTCGAAGGCTCTAAGGCATCCCAGGGGGCTCTAGACGGTCTCTGGGGACCCTAGAAGAGTCCTAGAACGCCCTAAAGGGGTCCCAGAGAGCTATAGATGGTTTCTCGTGGTCCTAGAAGGGTCCTAGAAGGCCCTAAAATGGTCCCAGGGGGCTCTAGAGGGTTCCTCGTGGTCCTAGAAGGGTCCTAGAAAGCCCTAGAAGGGTCCCGGGGACTCTGGAGGGTTCCTGGTGATTCTAAAAGGGTCCAAGAAAGCCCTAGAAGGGTCCCAGACGGCTCTAGAGGGTACCCGTGGGTCCTAGGAGGGTCCTAGAAGGCCCTAAAAGGGTCCCAGGGGGCTCTAGAGGGTCCCTGGGGGTACTAGAAGAGTCCTAGAAGGCCCTAAGTGGGTCCTAGGGGGCTCTAGAGGGCTCCTGGTGGTCCTAGAAGGGTCCTAGAAGGCCCTAAAGGGGTCCCAGGGGGCTCTAGAGGGACCCTGGCGGCCCTAGAATTGTCCTAGAAGGCCCTAAGGGGGTCCCAGCGGGCTCTAGAGGGTCCCTGGGGGTACTAGAAGAGTCCTAGAAGGCCCTAAGTGGGTCCTAGGGGGCTCTAGAGGGCTCCTGGTGGTCCTAGAATGGTCCTAGAAGGCCCTAAAGGGGTCCCAGGGGGCTCTAGAGGGACCCTGGCGGCCCTAGAATTGTCCTAGAAGGCCCTAAAGGGGTCCCAGGGGGCTCTAGAGGGTTCCTCGTGGTCCTAGAAGGGTCCTCGAAGGCTCTAAGTCATCCCAGGGGGCTCTAGACGGTCTCTGGGGACACTAGAAGAGTCCTAGAACGCCCTAAAGGGGTCCCAGAGAGCTATAGATGGTTTCTCGTGGTCCTAGAAGGGTCCTAGAAGGCCCTAAAATGGTCCCAGGGGGCTCTAGAGGGTTCCTCGTGGTCCTAGAAGGGTCCTAGAAAGCCCTAGAAGGGTCCCAGGGGACTCTGGAGTGTTCCTGGTGATTCTAAAAGGGTCCAAGAAAGCCCTAGAAGGGTCCCAGAGGGCTCTAGAGGGTACCCGTGGGTCCTAGGAGGGTCCTAGAAGGCCCTAAAAGGGTCCCAGGTGGCTCTAGAGGGTCCCTGGGGGTACTAGAAGAGTCCTAGAAGGCCCTAAGTGGGTCCTAGGGGGCTCTAGAGGGCTCCTGGTGGTCCTAGAAGTGTCCTAGAAGGCCCTAAAGGGGTCCCAGGGGGCTCTAGAGGGACCCTGGCGGCCCTAGAATTGTCCTAGAAGGCCCTAAGGGGGTCCCAGCAGGCTCTAGAGGGTCCCTGGGGGTACTAGAAGAGTCCTAGAAGGCCCTAAGTGGGTCCTAGGGGGCTCTAGAGGGCTCCTGGTGGTCCTAGAAGGGTCCTAGAAGGCCCTAAGGGGTCCCAGGTGGCTCTAGACGGACCCTGGCGGCCCTAGAATTGTCCTAGAAGGCCCTAAAGGGGTCCCAGGGGGCTCTAGAGGGTTCCTTGTGGTCCTAGAAGGGTCCTAGAAGGCCCTAAGGGGGTCCCAGCAAGCTCTAGAGGGTTCCTGGGGCTCCTAGAAGGGTTCTAGAAGGCTCAAAGGGTAACCAGGGGGCTCTAGAAGGTCCCTGGGGGCCCTAGAATGGTACTAGAAGGCACTAAAGAGGACCCAGGGTGCTCTGGAGGGTTCCCCAGGGTCTTACCATGGCCCTAGAAAGCCCTAAGGGGGTTCCAGGGGGCTCTTGAGGGTTCCCTGTGTCCTAGAAGGGTCCTAGAAGGCCCTAAGTGTGTCCCAGGGGGCTCTAGAGGGTCCCTGGGGGTGCTAGAATTGTCCTAGAAGGCCCTAAGGGGGTCCCAGGGGGCTCTAGAGGGTTCCTTCTGGTCCTAGAAGGGTCCTACAAGGCTCTAAGTGGTACCACGAGGCTCTAGAGGGTTTCCCAGGGTCTTAAAATGAACCTAGAATGCCCTAAGTGGGTCCCAGGGTGCTCTAGATGGTTTCTCGTGGTCCTAGAAGAGTCCTAGAAGGCCTTAAGCAAGTCCCAGGGGGCTCTAGAGAGTTCCTCGTGGTCCTAGAAGGGTCCTAGAAGGCCCTAAGTGGGTCCCAGAGGGCTCTAGAGGGTTCCTGGTGACCCTAGAACGGTCCTAGAAGGACCTAAGGAGGTCCCAGGGGGCTCTAGAGGATTTCTCGTGGTCCTAGAAGGGTCCTAGTAGGCCCTAAGGAGTCCCAGGGGGCTCTAGAGTGTCCCTGGGGGCACTAGAAGGGTCCTAGAAGGCGCAAAGAGGGTTCCAGAGGGCTATAGAGGGCTCCTGGTGGTCCTAGAAGGGTCTTAGAAAGCCCTAAGGGGGTCCCAGGGGGCTCTAGAGGGTCCCTGGGGGCCCTAGAAGGGTCCTAGAATGCCCTAAGGGGGTCCCAGGGGGCTCTAGAGGGTTCCTCGTGGTCCTAGAAGGGTCCTAGAAGGCTCTAAAGACTCCCAGGGAGCTCTAGAGGGTCTCTGGGGGCACTAGAAGTGTCCTAGAATGTGCAAAAAGGTGTCCCAGAGGGCTATAGAGGGCTCCTGGTGGTCCTAGAAGGGTCTTAGAAAGCCCTAAGTGGGTCCCAGGGGGCTCTAGAGGGTCCCTGGGGGCCCTAGAAGGGTCCTAGAATGCCCTAAGGGGGTCCCAGGGGGCTCTAGAGGGTTCCTCGTGGTCCTAGAAGGGTCCTAGAAAGCCCTAGAAGGGTCCCAGGGGACTCTGGAGGGTTCCTGGTGATTCTAAAAGGGTCCAAGAAAGCCCTAGAAGGGTCCCAGAGGGCTCTAGAGGGTACCCGTGGGTCCTAGGAGGGTCCTAGAAGGCCCTAAAAGGGTCCCAGGTGGCTCTAGAGGGTCCCTGGGGGTACTAGAAGAGTCCTAGAAGGCCCTAAGTGGGTCCTAGGGGGCTCTAGAGGGCTCCTGGTGGTCCTAGAAGGGTCCTAGAAGGCCCTAAAGGGGTCCCAGGGGGCTCTATGTGTTTCCTGGGGCTCATAGAATGGACCTAGAAGGCTCTAAGGGGTCCCAGGGGGCTCTAGAGGGTCTCTTGTGGACCAAGAAGTGTCCAAGAAGGCCCTTAAGTGGTCCCACATGTCTCTAGATGGTTACTCGTTGCCCTAGAAGACCCCTAGAAGGCCCTTAAGTCATCCCACGGGTCTCTAGATGGTTACTCGTGGTCCTAGAAGACCCCTAGATGGCCCTAAGTGGGTCCCAGGGGGCTCTAGAGGGATCCTGGTGTTCCTAGAAGGGTCCTAGAAGGCTGTATAGAGGACCCAGGGTGCTCTAGAGGGTTCCCCGGGGTCTTACCATGGTCCTAGAAGGCCCTAAGCGGGACCCAGGGGGCTCTAGATGGTTTCCTCGTGGTCCTAGAAGAGTCCTAGAAGGCCCTAAGGGTGTCACAGGGGGCTCTAGAGGGTTCCTGGTGGTCCGAGAAGGGTCCTAGAAGGCCCTAAGGGGGTCACAGGGGGCTCTAGAGGGTTCCTGGTGGTCCTAGAACAGTACTAGAAGGCCCTAAGGTGGTCCCAGGGGGTTCTAGAATATTCCTGGGGACCTAGAAAGGTCCTAGAATGCTCTAAGTTTTCCCAGGGGGCTCTAGATGGTTCCAGAGAGTCTTAAAATGGTCCTAGAAGGCCCTGAGTGGGTCCCAGGGGGCTCTAGAGGGTCCCTGCCTGCACTAGAAGGGCCCTAGAAGGCCCTAAGGGGGTCCCAGAGGGCTCTAGAGGGTTCCTCGCCGTCCTAGAAGGGTCCTAGAAGGCCCTAAGTGGGTCTCAGGAAGCTCTAGAGGATTCCTGGGGCTCCTAGAAGGGTTCTAGAAGGCTCAAAGTGTAACCAGGGGGCTCTAGAAGGTCTCTGGGGGCCCTAGAAGGGTACTAGAAGGCACTAAAGAGGACCCAGGGTGCTCTGGAGGGTTCTCCGGGGTCTTACCATGGTCCTAGATGGCCCTAAGTGGGTCCCAGGGGGCTCTAGAGGGTTACCCGATATCTTAAAATGGTCTTAGAAGGCCCTAAAGGGGTCCCAGGGGGCTCTACAGGGTTCCCCGGGGTCTTAAAATGGTCCTAGAAGGCCCTAAGTGGGTCCCAGGGGGCTCTGGAAGTTTTCTCGTGGTCCTAGAAGGGTCCTAGAAGGCCCTTAAGGGGTCCAAGGGATCTCTAGAGGGTTTCTGGTGACTCTAGACGTGTCCTAGAAAGCCCTAGAAGGGTCCCAGGGGGCTCTAGAGGGTACCCACAGGTCCTAGAAGGGTCCTAGAAGGCTCTAAGCGGTCCCAGGGGGCTCTAGAGGGTCCCTGGAGGACTTAGAAGTGTCCTAGAAGGCCCGAAGGGGGTCCCACGGGGCTCTAGATGGTTCCCGTGGGTCCTAGAAGGGTCCTAGATGGCCCTAAGTGTGTCCCAGGGGGCTCTAGAGGGTTCCTCATAGTCCTAGAAGGGTCCTAGTAGGCCCTAAGGCAGTCCCAGTGGGCTCTAGAGGGTCCCTGGGGTCCCTAGAAGGGTCCTAGAAGGCCCTAAAGGGGACCCAGGGGGCTCTAGAGGGTTCCCCAGGGTCTTACACTGGTCCTAGTTGGCCCTAAGGGGGTCCCAGGGGGCTCTAGATTGTTTCTCGTGGTCCTAGAAGGGTCCTAGAAGGCCCTAAGGGGGGCCAGTGGGCTCTAGAGGGTCCTTGGGGGTCCAAGAAGGGTTCTAGAAGGCCCTAAGTGGGACCTAGGTGGCTCTAGAGGGTTCCTCGTGGTCATAGAAGGGTCCTAGAAGGTCCTAAGCGGGTCTCAGGGGGCTCTAGAGGGTTCCTCGTGGTCCTAGAAGGGTCCTAGAAGGCCCTAAGTGTGTCCCAGGGGGCTCTAGAGGGTCTCTGGTGTCCCTAGAAGCGTCCTAGAAGGCACTAAGTGGGTCCCAGGGAGCTCTAGAGGGTTTCTCGTGGTCCTAGAGGGGTCCCAGGGGGCTCTAGAGGGTTCCTGGTGACTCTAAATGTGTCCAAGAAAGCCCTAGAAGGGTCCCAGGGTGCTCTAGAGGGTTCCTGGTGATTCTAAAAGGGTCCTAGAAAGCCCTAGAAGGGTCCCAGAGGGCTCTAGAGGGTTCCCTGGGGGCTTACAATGATCCTAGAAGGCCCTACGGGAGTCCCAGGTGGCTCTAGAGGGTTTCTCGTGGTCCTAGAAGGGTCCTAGAAGGCCCTAAGTGGGTCCCAGTGGGTTCTAGAGGGTCCCTGGGGGGCCCTAGAAGGGTCCAAGAAGGCCCTAAAGAGGTCCCAGGGGGCTCTAGAGGGATTCTCGTGGTCCTAGATGGGTCCTAGAAGGCCTTAAGGGGTCCCAGGGGGCTCTAGATCGCTCCTCGTGGTCCTAGAAGGGTCTTAGAAGGCCGTAAAGGGGTCCCAGGGGGCTCTAGATATCTTTACATTGGATCTGGGGGGCTCTAGAAGGGTCTGGGGGCTTTTAGAAGGGATGTAAGAAGCTCTAGAAGGGTTCAGGGTCTTTTTGAAGCTCTCTGGGGGGCTCTAGAAGGGTCTGGGTTCTTTTAGAATGGGCGTGAGAAGCTTTTGTGGGTCCAGGTGCCTTTAGAATGTCTCTGGGGGGCTCTAGATGGGTCTGGGGGCTTTTAAAAGGGTCATGAGAAGCTCTAGAAGGGTCCAGGGGCCTTTATAATGTCTCGGGGGGGCTCTAGAATGGTCTGGGGGCTTTTAGAAGGGACGTGAGAAGCTCTAGAAGGGTCCAGGGGCCTTTAGAAGGTCTCTGGGGGGTCCAGAGGGGTCTGGGGGCCTTTAGAATTGTCCAGATGGGCTCTAGAAGGGTCTTGGCACTTTTAGAAGGGACCCAGGGGGCTCTAGAAGGGTCCAGGGGCTTTTAGAAGGGACGTGAGAAGCTCTAGAAGTTAGGGGTTAGTGTTAGGGTTAGGGTCATTAGGGTTAGGGTTAGGATTTGGGTTAGGGTGAGGGGTTATGGATAGGGGTATAGGGTTAGGGTTAGGGTTAGGGTCATTAGGGTTAGGGTTAGGGGTTAGAGTTAGGGGTTAGGGTTAGGGGTTAGGGGTTATGGTTAGGGTTAGGGTTTAGGGATAGGGTTTAGGGTTAGGGTTAGGGTTAGTTTTAGGGTCATTAGGGTTAGGGTTAGGGGTTAGGGGTTAGAGTTAGGGGTTAGGGTTAGGGGTTAGGGGTTAGGGTTAGGGTTTGTGTTTAGGGTTAGGGTTAGGGTTAGGATTAGGGTCATTAGGGTTAGGGGTTAGGGGTTAGGGTTAGGGTTAGGTTAGGGTTAGATTAGGGTTAAGGTTAGGGTTACGGTCATAAGGGTTAGGGTTATGGTTAGGGGTATAGGGTTAGGGTTAGGGTCATTAGGGTTAGTGTTAGGGGTTAGAGTTAGGGGTTAGTGTTAGGGGTTAGGGTTTAGGGTTAGGGGTTAGGGTTAGGGTTAGGGTTGGGTTAGGGTTAGTGTTAGGGTCATTAGGGTTAGGGTTAGGGTCATTAGGGTTAGGGTTAGGTTTAGGGTTATGATTTAGGCTTAGGGTTAGGGGTCAGTGTTAGGCTTAGGGGTTAGGGTTAGATTAGGGTTAAGTTTAGGGTTAGGGTCATAAGGGTTAGGGTTATGGTTAGGGTTATGGTTATGGTTAGGGGTTAGGGTGAGGGTTAGAGTTTAGGGTCATTAGGGTTAGGGTTAGGGTTATGGTTAGGGTTTAGGGTGAGGGTTAGGGTTAGGGGTTAAGGTTAGGGTTAGGGTTTAGTGTTATGTGCTTAGGGTTATGGGGTTAGGGTTAGGGTGTTAGGGATTAGGGTTAGGGGGATAGGGATTAGGGTTATGGTTATCCGGTTAGGGTCAGGGTTGGGGATAGGGGGTTAGGGTTAAGTGTTAGGGTTAGGGGATTAGTCCTTCTAGAGCCCCTCTAGACAAATCTAAAGGCCTCTAGACCCTTCTAGAGGCCCCCAGAGTCCTTCTAAAGGCCCCCAGATGTCTCTAAAGACCACCAGAGCCCTTCTAAAGGCCCCCAGACCCTCCTAGAGCTCCACTGGACCCTTCTAAAAGCCCCCAGACCCTTCTAGAGCACCTGACGTCCATTCTAAAAGACCCCAGACCATTCTAGCACCCACCGGGGCCCTTCTAAAAGTGCCAAGACCATTCTAGAGCCCTTCTGGACCATTCTAAAGGCCCCCAGACCATTCCAGACTCCCCAGAGCCCTTCTAAAGGCCCCTGGACCCTTCCAGAGCTTCTCACGTCCCTTCTAAAAGCCCCCAGACCATTTGAGTGCCCCCCAGAGACCTTCTAAAGGCCCCTGGACCCTTCTAGAGCTTCTCACGTCCCTTCTAAAAGACCCCAGACCCTTCGAGAGCCCCCCAGAGACCTTCTAAAAGCGACCAGGCCATTCTAGAGCCCATCTGGACCATTCTAACAGCCTCCAGACTCCTCTAGAGCCCCCAGAACTATTTTAAAGGTCCTTGGACCCTTCTAGAGCTTCTCACGTCCCTTCAAAAAGAACCCAGACCTTTCTAGAGCCCCCCAGAGACCTTCTAAAGGCGCCCAGACCCTTCTACAGCCACTCACATCCCTTCTAAATGCCCACAGACCCTTCTAGAGCCCCCCAGAGACCTTCTAAAGGACCCTGGACCCTTCTAGAGCTTCTCACGTCGCTTCTAAAAGACCCCAGACCCTTCTAGACCCCCCAGAGACGTTCTAAAGGCATCTAGACCCTTCTAAATCCTCCCAGACCCATTCTAATGGACCCTAGACCCTTCTAGAGGGCCCCAGAGTCCTTCTAAAAGACCCCAGATCCCACTAGAGCCCCCCAGAGACCTTCTAAAGGCCCCTGGACCCTTCTAGAGATTCTCACGTCCTTTCTAAAGGCCCCCAGACCCTTCTAGAGCCCCCCAGAGACGTTCTAAAGGCCCCTGGACCCTTCTAGAGCTTCTCACATCCCTTCTAGAAGCCTCCAGACCCTTCTAGAGACGCCAGAGACCTTCTAAAGGACCCTGGACCCTTCTAGAGCATCTCACGTCCCTTCTAGAGGACCCCAGACCCTTCTAGAGGCCCTCAGCGACATTCTAAAGGCCCCTGGACCCATCTAGATCTTCTCACGTCCATTTTAAAAGAGCCCAGACCCTTCTAGAGCACCCCAGACCCATTCTAAAGGACCCTAGACCCTTCTAGAGCCCATCTGGACAATTCTAAAAGCCCCCAGACCCTTCTAGAGCCCCCCAGGGAGATTCAAAAAGACCCTGAACCCTTCTAGAGCTTCTCACATCCATTCTAAAAGCGCCCAGACCCTTCTAGAGCCCCCCAGATCCATACTAAAGACCTCTAGAGCACCCTGGGACCCCTTTATGGCCTTCTAAGACCCTTCTAGGACCACGAGGAACCCTCTAGAGCCCTCTGAGAACCACTTAGGGCCTTCTAGAATCCTTCTAGGACCACCAGGAACCCTCTAGAGCCCCCTGGGACGCACTTACGGCCTTCTAGGACGCTTCTAGGACCTCGAGAAACAATCTAGAGCCCCCTGGGACCCCTTTAGGGCCTTCTAGGACCCTTCTAGGACCACGAGAAACCATCTAGAGCCCCATGGGACCCACTTAGAGCCTTCTAGGATCATTGTAAGACCCCTGGGAACCTTCTAGAGACCCCTGGGTCCCCTTTAGTGCCTTCTAGGATACTTCTAGGGCCTCCAGGGACCCTCTAGAGCCCCCTGGGACCTCCTTAGGGCCTTCTAGGACCATTCTAGGGCCCCCAGGGACCTTCTAGAGCCCCCTGGGACACCCTTAGGGCCTTCTCGGACGCTTCTAAGACCACGAAGGACCCTCTAGAGCCCCCTGGGTCCCCTTTAGGGCCTTCTAGGACCCTTTTAGAACCACGAGGAACCCTCTAGAGCCCCCTGGGACCCATTTAGGGCCTTCTAAGACCCTTTTAGGACCACGAGGAACCATCTAGACCCCCTTGGGACCCCTTTAGGGCCTTCTAGGACCCTTCTAGGACCCACGGGAACCCTCTAGAGCCCTCTGGGACCATTCTAGGTCTTTCTAGGACCCTTCTAGTGTCACCAGGAACCCTCTAGAGCCTTCTGGGACCCTTCTAGAGCTTTATAGGAGACTTCTAGAGTCACCAGGAGACCTCTAGAGCCCCCTGGGACCCACTTAGGGCCCCCTAGGACAATTCTAGGACATGAGGAACCCCCTAGAGCACCCTGAAACCAACTTAGGGCCTTCTAGGACACTTCTAGTGTCCCAGGGACCCTCTAGAGCCCCCTGGGACCCCATAGGGCCTTCTAGAACCCTTCTAAGACCACGAGAAACTCTCTAGAGGCACCTGGGACCTCCTTAGGGCCTTCTAGGACATTTCTAGGGCCCCCAGGGACCTTCTAGAGCCCTCTGGGACCCACTTAGGGCCTTCTCGGACGCTTCTAAGACCACAAAGAACCCTCTAGAGCCACCTGGGACCCCCTTAGAGCCTTCTAGGTACATTCTAGCACCACGAGGAACCCTCTAGAGCTCCCTAGGACCCCCTTAGAGCCTTCTATGACCCTTCTAGGACAACGAGAAACCATCTAGAGCCACCTGGGACCTCCTTAGGGCCTTCTGGGTTATTCTAGGAACACATGGAACCCTCTAGAGCCTCCTGGGACAACTTAGGGCCATGTAGGACCATTGTAAGATGCCGGGGAACCCTCTAGAGCCCCTTGGGACCGATTTAGTGCCTTCTAGGACCCTTCTAGTGCCCCCAGGGACCTTCTAGAGCACACTGGGACCCCCTTAGAGCCTTCTAGGACCCTTCTAGGAGCCCCAGGAACCCTCTAGAGCCCCCTGGGAACCCCTTGGGGCCTTCTAGGACCATTCTAGGACCACGAGGAACCCTCTAGAGCCCCATGGGACCCATTAAAGGCCTTCTAGAACACTTCTAGAACTACAAGGAACCATCTAGAACCCCCTGGGAAATTTCTAGGATTTTCTAAGACCCTTGTAGAGGCACCAGGAACCCTCTAGAGACCCTGGGACCCCCTTAGGGCCTTCTAGGACCCTTCTAGGACCACGAGAAACCCTCTAGAGACACCTGGGACCCCCGTAGGGCCTTCTAGGATCATTGTAAGTCCCTGGGAAACCCTCTAGAGACCCCTGGGACCTCCTTAGGGCCTTCTAGGACCCTTCTAGGACCCCCAGGGACCCTCTAGAGCCCACTGGGACCCCTTAGAGCCTTCTAGGACCCTTCTAAGACCACGAGGAACCCTGTAGAGCAACCTTGGACCCATTTAGTGCCTTCTAGAGCTCTTCTAGGACCACGAAGAATCCTCTGGAGTCCTCTGGGCACACTTAGGGCCTTCTAAGACCCTTCTAGGGCCACAAGGAACCCTCTAGAGCCCCCTGGGACCCCTTTAGGGACTTCTAGGACCCTTCTAGGACCATGAGAAACAATCTACAGCCCCCTGGGACCAGTTTAGGGCCTTCTAGGACCCTTCTAGGACCACGAGAAACCCTCTAGAGCCCCCTGGGACCCACTTAGGGCCTTCTAGGACCATGGTAAGACCCCGGGGAACACTCTAAAGCCCCCTGGAACCACTTTAGGGCCTTCTAGGGCCCTTCTAGGACCATGAGAAACAACCTAGAGCCTCCTAGTACCCCCTTAGGGCCTTCTAGGACCATTGTAAGTCACCGGCGAACACTCTAGAGCCCCCTGGGTCCCCTTTAGGGCCTTCTAGGACCCTTCTAGGGCCCCCAGGGACCCTCTAGAGCCCCCTGGGACCGCATGGATCCTTATAGGACTCTTCTAGGAGTACCAGGAACCCTCTAGAACCCCCTGGGACCATTTTAGGGCCTTCTAGGACCCTTCAAGGACCACAGGGAACCCTCTAGAGCCCCCTGGGACCCACTTAGACCCTTCTAGGTGCCTTCTAGGACCACGAGAAACCATGTAGAACCCCCTGGGACCCCCTTAGTGTCTTCTAGGACCATTCTAGGACCACGAGAAACCCTCTAGAGACCCCTGGGACCCCCTTAGGGCCTTATAGGACCCTTTTAGAAACACGAGGAACCCTCTAGAGCCCCCTGGGACCCATTTAGGGCCTTCTAAGACCCTTTTAAGACCACGAGGAACCATCTAGAGCCCCCTGGGACCCCTTTAGAGCCTTCTAGGACGCTTCTAGGACCCAAGGGAACCCTCTAGAGCCCTCTGGGACCATTCTAGGTCTTTCTAGGACCCGTCTAGTGTCACCATGTACCTTCTAGAGCCCCCTGGGACCCTTCTAGAGCTTTATAGGAGACTTCTAGAGTCACCAGGAGCCCTCTAGAGCCCCCTGGGACCCACTTAGGGCCTCCTAGGACACTTCTAGGACAACGAGGAACTCCCTAGAGCACCCTGAGACCCACTTAGGGCCTTCTAGGACACTTCTAGTGTCCCAGGGACCCTCTAGAGCCCCCTGGGACCACATAGGGCCTTCTAGAACCCTTCTAAGACCACGAGGAACTCTCTAGAGGCACCTGGGACCTTCTTAGGGCCTTCTAGGACCTTTCTAGGGCCCCCAGGGACCTTCTAGAGCCCCCTGGAACCCCCTTAGGGCCTTCTCAGATGCTTCTAAGACCTCGAAGAACCCTCTAGAGCTCTTTGGGACCCCCTTAGAGCCTTCTAGGTACATTCTAGCACGACGAGGAACCCTCTAGAGCTCCCTAGGACCCCCTTAGTGCTTTCTATGACCCTTCTAGGACCACGAGAAACCATCTAGAGCCACCTGGGACCTCCTTAGGGCCTTCTGGGTTATTCTAGGAACACATGAAACCCTCTAGAGCCCCCTGGGACCCACTTAGGGCCTCCTAGGACCCTTCTAGGACAACGAGGAAACCCCTAGAGCCACCTGAGACCCACTTAAGGCCTTCTAGGACCCTTCTAGTGCCCCAAGGACCCTCTAGAGCCCCCTGGGACCCCTTAGGGCCTTCTCGGACGCATCTAAGACCACGAGGAACCCTCTAGAGCAACCTTGGACCTATTTAGTGCCTTCTAGAGCTCTTCTAGGACCACGAAGAATCCTCTGGAGTCCTCTGGGCACCCTTAGGGCTTTCTAGAACCCTTCTAGGACCCACGAGAACACTCTAGAGCCCCGTGGGACCCTTCTAGGGCTTTCTGGGACTCTTCTAGGGTCTCCAGGAACCCTCTAGAGCCCCCTGGGACCTTTCTAGGGCTTACTGGGACCCTTCTAGAGTCACCAGGAGCCCTCTAGAGCCTCCTGGGACCCACTTAGGGCTTTCTAGGACCCTCCTAGGGCCACGAGGAACCATCTAGAGCCCCCTGAGACCCCCTTAGAACCTTATAGGAACCTTCTACGACCACGAGGATACCTCTAGAGCGCTCTGGGACCCCCTTAGGACCTTCTAGGAACCTTCTAGGACCACCAGGAACCCTCTAGAGCCCCCTGGGACCCCCTTACGACCTTCTAGGAACCTTCTAGTACCCACAGGTACCCGCTAGATCCACCTGGGACCCACTTAGGGCTTTCAAGGACCCTTCTAGAGTCACCAGGAAGCCTCTGGAGCCCCCGGGACCTCCTTAGGTCCTTGTAGGACTCTTCTAAGACTTCTGGAAACCCTCTGGAGCACCCTGGGACGCTGTTAGGGCCTTCTAAGACCCTTCTATGACTTTCTAGAGCCCCCGAGGACCCTTCTAAAGGCTCCCAGACCCTTCTAGAGCCCCTCAGGACCCTTCTGAATGCCCCCAGACCCTTCTAGAGCCCCTCAGAACCCTTCTAGAGCCAGTCAGGACCTTTATGAAGGTTCCAAGACCCTTCTAGAGCCCCCCAGGACCAATCTGAAGGCCCTAGACCGTTTGAGATCCAAGTTGGACCCTTCTAGAGCCCCTCAGGACCCTTCTGAAGGCCTCCAGACCCTTCTAGAGCCCACCCGGGGCCCTTCTGAAGGCCCCCAGACCCTCCTAGAGCCCACCCACGGCCCTTCTGACGGCCCCCAGACCTTTCTAGAGCCGCTCAGGACCCTTCTGAAGGTCTCCAGACCCTTCTAGTTCCCCTGGGCCATTCTGAAGGCCCCCAGATGGTTCTAGAGCCACTCAGGGCCCTTCTGATGGCTTCCAGACCATTCTAGATCCCCCCAGGGCCATTCTGAAGGACCCCAGACCCTTCTAGAGCCCATCCAGACCCTTCTGAATGCCCCCAGACCATTCTAGAGCCGCTCAGGACCCTTCTGAAGGCCTCCAGACCCTTCTAGATCACCCCAGGGCCCTTCTGAAGGCCCCCAGACCCTTCTAGAGCCACTCAGGACCCTTCTGAAGGCCTCCAGACCCTTCTAGATCCCCCCAGGGCCATTCTGAAGGCCCCCAGACCTTTCTAGAGCCCATCCAGACCCTTCTGAAGGCCTCCAGACCCTTCTATAGGGGTCCCAAAGAGCTCTAGAGGGTTCCTCAAGGTCCTAGAAGGGTTTTAGAAGGCCCTAAGGTGGTTCCAGGGGGCTCTAGAGGGATCCTGGTGGTCCTAGAAGGGTCCTAGAAGGTCCTAAGGGGGTCCCAGAGGGCTCTACAGGGATCCCCATGGTCTTACAATGGTCCTAGAAGGTCCTAAATTGTGCCAGGGGGTCTACATGGTTCCTAGTGGTCCTAGAAGGGACCTAGAAGGCCCTAAAATGGTCCCAGGGGGTTCTAGAGGGTTCCTCGTGGTCCTAGAAGGGTCTTAGAAGGCCCTAAATGCTTCCCAGTGAGCTCTAGAGGGATGCTGGTGGTGTTTGAAGTGTCCTAGAAGGACCTAAGTGGGTCCCATGGGGCTCTAGAGGGATTCAGGGACTCCTAGAAGGGTCCTAGAAGGCTCTAAGGAGTCCCAGGGGGCTCTGGATGGTTTCTCGTGGTCCTAGAAGGGTCCTAGAAGGTCCTAAGTGGGTCCCAGATGGCTCTAGAGGGTTCCTGGTGATCCTAGAAAGGTCCTAGAAGGCCCTAAGGGAGTCCCTGGGGGCTCTAGATGGTTTCTCATGGTCCTAGAAGGGTCCTAGAAGGCCTTAAGGAGTCCTAGAGGACTCTAGAGTGTTCCCTGGGGTCTTACAATGGTCCTAGTAGGCCCTAAGGGGGTCCCAGACGACTCTAGGGGGTTCCCTGGGGTCATACAATTGTCCTAGAAGGTCCTAAGTGGTCTCAGGGGGTTCTAGATGGTTCCTCGTGGTCGTAGAAGACACCTAGCAGGCCCTAAGGGGGTCCCAGGGGGCTTTAGAGTGTCCCTGGTGGCCCTAGAAGGGTCCTAGAAGGACCTAAAGGGGTCCCAGGGGGCTCTAGAGGGTCCCTGGGGGCACTAGAATGGTCCTAGAAGGCCCTAAGGGGGTCCCAGAGGGCTCTAGAGTGTCCCTGGTGGTCCTAGAAGGGCCCTAGAAGGGCCTAAAGAGGTCCCAGGGAGCTCTAGAGGGTTCCCCGGGGTCTTACAATGATCCTAGAAGGCCGTAAGGGGTTCCCAGGGAGCTCTAGATGGTTTCTCGTGGTCCTAGAAGGGTCCTAGAAGGCCCTAAGGGCGTCCCAGGGGGCTATAGAGAGTTTCTCGTGGTCCTAGAACGGTACTAGAAGGACCTAAGTGGGTCCCAGAAGGCTCTAAAGGGATCCTGGTGATCCTAGAAGGGTCCTAGAAGGCCCTAAGGGAGTCCCTGGGGGCTCTAGAGCGTTTCTTGTGGTCCTAGAAGGGTCTTAGAAGGCCATAAAGGGGTCCCAGGGGGCTCTAGAGGGTTCCTGGGAGCACTAGAAGGGTCCTAGAAGGCTTTAAGGGGGTCCCAGAGGGCTTTAGAAGGTTCCTGGTGGTCCTAGAAGGGTCCTAGAAGGGCCTAAGTGGGTCCCAGAGGGTTCTAGAAGGTTCCTGGGGCTCCTAGAAGTGTCCTAGAATGCTCTAAGGGGTCCCACGGGGCTCTAGAGTGTCCCTGGGGGCCCTATAATTGTCCTAGAACGCCCTAATTGGGTCACAGGGGTGCCTAGAGGGTCCCTGGGGGCACTAAAAGTCTCCTAGAAGGCACAAAATGTGTCACAGAGGGCTCTAGAGGATTCCTTGTGGTCCTAGAAGGGTCCTAGAAGGCCCAAAGGGGACCCCAGGTAGATCCAGAGGGTTCCTCGTGGTCCTAGAAGGGTCCTAGAAAGCCCTAGAAGGGTCCCAGGGGACTCTGGAGGGTTCCTGGTGATTCTAAAAGGGTCCTAGAAAGCCCTAGAAGGGTCCCAGGGGACTCTGGAGGGTTCCTGGTGATTCTAAAAGGGTCCAAGAAAGGCCTAGAAGGGTCCCAGAGGGCTCTAGAGGGTACCCGTGGGTCCTAGGAGGGTCCTAGAAGGCCCTAAAAGGGTCCCAGGTGGCTCTAGAGGGTCCCTGGGGGTACTAGAAGAGTCCTAGAAGGCCCTAAGTGGGTCCTAGGGGGCTCTAGAGGGCTCCTGGTGGTCCTAGAAGGGTCCTAGAAGGCCCTAAAGGGGTCCCAGGGGGCTCTAGATGGAACCTGGCGGCCCTAGAATTGTCCTAGAAGGCCCTAAAGGGGTCCCAGGGGGCTCTAGAGGGTTCCTTGTGGTCCTAGAAGGGTCCTAGAAGGCCCTAAGGGGGTCCCAGCGGGCTCTAGAGGGTTCCTGGGGCTCCTAGAAGGGTTCTAGAAGGCTCAAAGGGTAACCAGGGGGCTCTAGAAGGTCCCTGGGGGCCCTAGAAGGGTACTAGAAGGCACTAAAGAGGACCCAGGGTGCTCTGGAGGGTTCCCCAGGGCCTTACCATGGCCCTAGAAAGCCCTAAGGGGGTCCCAGGGGGCTCTTGAGGGTTCCCTGTGTCCTAGAATGGTCCTAGAATGCCCTAAGTGTGTCCCAGGGGGCTCTAGAGGGTCCCTGGGGGCGCTAGAATTGTCCTAGAAGGCCCTAAGGGGGTCCCAGGGGGCTCTAGAGGGTTCCTTCTGGTCCTAGAAGGGTCCTACAAGGCTCTAAGTGGTACCACGAGGCTCTAGAGGGTTCCCCAGGGTCTTAAAATGAACCTAGAATGCCCTAAGTGGGTCCCAGGGGTCTCTAGATGGTTTCTCGTGGTCCTAGAAGAGTCTTAGAAGGCCTTAAGCAAGTCCCAGGGGGCTCTAGAGAGTTCCTCGTGGTCCTAGAAGGGTCCTAGAAGGCCCTAAGTGGGTCCCAGAGGGCTCTAGAGGGTTCCTGGTGACCCTAGAACGGTCCTCGAAGGACCTAAGGAGGTCCCAGGGGGCTCTAGAGGGTTTCTCGTGGTCCTAGAAGGGTCCTAGTAGGCCCTAAGGAGTCCCAGGGGGCTCTAGAGTGTCCCTGGGGGCACTAGAAGGGTCCTAGAAGGCGCAAAGAGGGTCCCAGAGGGCTATAGAGGGCTCCTGGTGGTCCTAGAAGGGTCTTAGAAAGCCCTAAGGGGGTCCCAGGGGGCTCTAGAGGGTCCCTGGGGGCCCTAGAAGGGTCCTAGAATGCCCTAAGGGGGTCCCAGGGGGCTCTAGAGGGTTCCTCGTGGTCCTAGAAGGGTCCTCGAAGGCTCTAAGGCATCCCAGGGGGCTCTAGACGGTCTCTGGGGACCCTAGAAGAGTCCTAGAACGCCCTAAAGGGGTCCCAGAGAGCTATAGATGGTTTCTTGTGGTCCTAGAAGGGTCCTAGAAGGCCCTAGAAGGGTCCCGTGGGCTCTAGAGGGTTCCTGGTGATTCTAAAAGGGTCCAAGAAAGGCCTAGAAGGGTCCCAGAGGGCTCTAGAGGGTACCCGTGGGTCCTAGGAGGGTCCTAGAAGGCCCTAAAAGGGTCCCAGGGGGCTCTAGAGGGTCCCTGGGGGTACTAGAAGAGTCCTAGAAGGCCCTAAGTGGGTCCTAGGGGGCTCTAGAGGGCTCCTGGTGGTCCTAGAAGGGTCCTAGAAGGCCCTAAAGGGGTCCCAGGGGGCTCTAGAGGGACCCTGGCGGCCCTAGAATTGTCCTAGAAGGCCCTAAAGGGGTCCCAGGGGGCTCTAGAGGGTTCCTTGTGGTCCTAGAAGGGTCCTAGAAGGCCCTAAGGGGGTCCCAGCGGGCTCTAGAGGGTTCCTGGGGCTCCTAGAAGGTTTCTAGAAGGCACTAAAGAGGACCCAGGGTGCTCTGGAGGGTTCCCCAGGGTCTTACCATGGCCCTAGAAAGCCCTAAGGGGGTCCCAGGGGGCTCTTGAGGGTTCCCTGTGTCCTAGAAGGGTCCTAGAAGGCCCTAAGTGTGTCCCAGGGGGCTCTAGAGGGTCCCTGGGGGCGCTAGAATTGTCCTAGAAGGCCCTAAGGGGGTCCCAGGGGGCTCTAGAGGATACCTTCTGGTCCTAGAAGGGTCCTACAAGGCTCTAAGTGGTACCACGAGGCTCTAGAGGGTTCCCCAGGGTCTTAAAATGAACCTAGAATGCCCTAAGTGGGTCCCAGGGGGCTCTAGATGGTTTCTCGTGGTCCTAGAAGAGTCCTAGAAGGCCTTAAGCAAGTCCCAGGGGGCTCTAGAGAGTTCCTCGTGGTCCTAGAAGGGTCCTAGAAGGCAC
Source organism: Phaenicophaeus curvirostris (assembly GCF_032191515.1). Classification (NCBI taxonomy): domain Eukaryota; kingdom Metazoa; phylum Chordata; class Aves; order Cuculiformes; family Cuculidae; genus Phaenicophaeus; species Phaenicophaeus curvirostris. Next base: position 44,150 of record NW_027206815.1, on the reverse strand, counting down.
TAAGTGGGTCCCAGAGGGCTCTAGAGGGTTCCTGGTGACCCTAGAACGGTCCTCGAAGGACCTAAGGAGGTCCCAGGGGGCTCTAGAGGGTTTCTCGTGGTCCTAGAAGGGTCCTAGTAGGCCCTAAGGAGTTCCAGGGGGCTCTAGAGTGTCCCTGGGGGCACTAGAAGGGTCCTAGAAGGCGCAAAGAGGGTCCCAGAGGGCTATAGAGGGCTCCTGGTGCTCCTAGAAGGGTCTTAGAAAGCCCTAAGGGGGTCCCAGGGGGCTCTAGAGGGTCCCTGGGGGCCCTAGAAGGGTCCTAGAATGCCCTAAGGGGGTCCCAGGGGGCTCTAGAGGGTTCCTCGTGGTCCTAGAAGGGTCCTCGAAGGCTCTAAGGCATCCCAGGGGGCTCTAGACGGTCTCTGGGGACCCTAGAAGAGTCCTAGAACGCCCTAAAGGGGTCCCAGAGAGCTATAGATGGTTTCTCGTGGTCCTAGAAGGGTCCTAGAAGGCCCTAAAATGGTCCCGGGGGCTCTAGAGGGTTCCTCGTGGTCCTAGAAGGGTCCTAGAAAGCCCTAGAAGGGTCCCAGGGGACTCTGGAGGGTTCCTGGTGATTCTAAATGGGTCCAAGAAAGGCCTAGAAGGGTCCCAGAGGGCTCTAGAGGGTACCCGTGGGTCCTAGGAGGGTCCTAGAAGGCCCTAAAAGGGTCCCAGGGGGCTCTAGAGGGTCCCTGGGGGTACTAGAAGAGTCCTAGAAGGCCCTAAGTGGGTCCTAGGGGGCTCTAGAGGGCTCCTGGTGGTCCTAGAAGGGTCCTAGAAGGCCCTAAAGGGGTCCCAGGGGGCTCTAGACGGACCCTGGCGGCCCTAGAATTGTCCTAGAAGGCCCTAAAGGGGTCCCAGGGGGCTCTAGAGGGTTCCTTGTGGTCCTAGAAGGGTCCTAGAAGGCCCTAAGTGGGTCCCAGCGGGCTCTAGAGGGTTCCTGGGGCTCCTAGAAGGGTTCTAGAAGGCTCAAAGGGTAACCAGGGGGCTCTAGAAGGTCCCTGGGGGCCCTAGAAGGGTACTAGAAGGCACTAAAGAGGACCCAGGGTGCTCTGGAGGGTTCCCCAGGGTCTTACCATGGCCCTAGAAAGCCCTAAGGGGGTCCCAGGGGGCTCTTGAGGGTTACCTGTGTCCTAGAAGGGTCCTAGAAGGCCCTAAGTGTGTCCCAGGGGGCTCTAGAGGGTCCCTGGGGGCGCTAGAATTGTCCTAGAAGGCCCTAAGGGGGTCCCAGGGGGCTCTAGAGGGTTCCTTCTGGTCCTAGAAGGGTCCTACAAGGCTCTAAGTGGTACCACGAGGCTCTAGAGGGTTCCCCAGGGTCTTAAAATGAACCTAGAATGCCCTAAGTGGGTCCCAGGGGGCTCTAGATGGTTTCTCGTGGTCCTAGAAGAGTCCTAGAAGGCCTTAAGCAAGTCTCAGGGGGCTCTAGAGAGTTCCTCGTGGTCCTAGAAGCGTCCTAGAAGGCCCTAAGTGGGTCCCAGAGGGCTCTAGAGGGTTCCTGGTGACCCTAGAACGGTCCTAGAAGGACCTAAGGAGGTCCCAGGGGGCTCTAGAGGGTTTCTCGTGGTCCTAGAAGGGTCCTAGTAGGCCCTAAGGAGTTCCAGGGGGCTCTAGAGTGTCCCTGGGGGCACTAGAAGGGTCCTAGAAGGCGCAAAGAGGGTCCCAGAGGGCTATAGAGGGCTCCTGGTGGTCCTAGAAGGGTCTTAGAAAGCCCTAAGGGGGTCCCAGGGGGCTCTAGAGGGTCCCTGGGGGCCCTAGAAGGGTCCTAGAATGCCCTAAGGGGGTCCCAGGGGGCTCTAGAGGGTTCCTCGTGGTCCTAGAAGGGTCCTCGAAGGCTCTAAGGCATCCCAGGGGGCTCTAGACGGTCTCTGGGGACCCTAGAAGAGTCCTAGAACGCCCTAAAGGGGTCCCAGAGAGCTATAGATGGTTTCTCGTGGTCCTAGAAGGGTCCTAGAAGGCCCTAAAATGGTCCCGGGGGCTCTAGAGGGTTCCTCGTGGTCCTAGAAGGGTCCTAGAAAGCCCTAGAAGGGTCCCAGGGGACTCTGGAGGGTTCCTGGTGATTCTAAAAGGGTCCAAGAAAGGCCTAGAAGGGTCCCAGAGGGCTCTAGAGGGTACCCGTGGGTCCTAGGAGGGTCCTAGAGGGCCCTAAAAGGGTCCCAGGGGGCTCTAGAGGGTCCCTGGGGGTACTAGAAGAGTCCTAGAAGGCCCTAAGTGGGTCCTAGGGGGCTCTAGAGGGCTCCTGGTGGTCCTAGAAGGGTCCTAGAAGGCCCTAAAGGGGTCCCAGGGGGATCTAGATGGTTTCTCGTGGTCCTAGAAGAGTCCTAGAAGGCCTTAAGCAAGTCTCAGGGGGCTCTAGAGAGTTCCTCGTAGTCCTAGAAGGGTCCTAGAAGGCCCTAAGTGGGTCCCAGAGGGCTCTAGAGGGTTCCTGGTGACCCTAGAACGGTCCTCGAAGGACCTAAGGAGGTCCCAGGGGGCTCTAGAGGGTTTCTCGTGGTCCTAGAAGGGTCCTAGTAGGCCCTAAGTGGGTCCCAGAGGGCTCTAGAGGATTCCTGGTGACCCTAGAACGGTCCTCGAAGGACCTAAGGGGGTCCAAGGGGGCTCTAGAGGGTTCCTCGTGGTCCTAGAAGGGTCCTAGAAGGCCCTAAGTGGGTCCCAGAGGGCTCTAGAGGGTTCCTGGTGATCCTAGAAGGGTCCTAGAAGGCCCTAAGTGGGTCCCAGAGGGCTCTAGAGGGTTCCTGGTGACCCTAGAACGGTCCTCGAAGGACCTAAGGAGGTCCCAGGGGGCTCTAGAGGGTTTCTCGTGGTCCTAGAAGGGTCCTAGTAGGCCCTAAGTGGGTCCCAGAGGGCTCTAGAGGTTTCCTGGTGACCCTAGAACGGTCCTCGAAGGACCTAAGGGGGTCCCAGGGGGCTCTAGAGGGTTCCTCGTGGTCCTAGAAGGGTCCTAGAAGGCCCTAAGTGGGTCCCAGAGGGCTCTAGAGGGTTCCTGGTGATCCTAGAATGGTCCTAGTATGCCCTAAAGACTCCCAGGGAGCTCTAGAGGGTCTCTGGGGGCACTAGAAGTGTCCTAGAATGTGCAAAAAGGTGTCCCAGAGGGCTATAGAGGGCTCCTGGTGGTCCTAGAAGGGACTTAGAAGGCCCTAAGTGGATCCCAGGGGGATCTAGAGGGTCCCTGGGGGCCCTAGAAGGGTCCTAGAATGCCCTAATGGGGTCCCAGGGGGCTCTAGAGGGTTCCTGGTGACCCTAGAACGGTCCTCGAAGGACCTAAGGAGGTCCCAGGGGGCTCTAGAGGGTTTCTCGTGGTCCTAGAAGGGTCCTAGTAGGCCCTAAGTGGGTCCCAGCGGGCTCTAGAGGGTTCCTGGTGACCCTAGAACGGTCCTCGAAGGACCTAAGGGGGTCCCAGGGGGCTCTAGAGGGTTCCTCGTGGTCCTAGAAGGGTCCTAGAAGGCCCTAAGTGGGTCCCAGAGGGCTCTAGAGGGTTCCTGGTGATCCTAGAAGGGTCCTAGTAGGCCCTAAAGACTCCCAGGGAGCTCTAGAGGGTCTCTGGGGGCACTAGAAGTGTCCTAGAATGTGCAAAAAGGTGTCCCAGAGGGCTATAGAGGGCTCCTGGTGGTCCTAGAAGGGTCTTAGAAGGCCCTAAGTGGGTCCCAGGGGGCTCTAGAGGGTCCCTGGGGGCCCTAGAAGGGTCCTAGAATGCCCTAAGTGGGTCCCAGAGGGCTCTAGAGGGTTCCTGGTGACCCTAGAACGGTCCTCGAAGGACCTAAGGAGGTCCCAGGGGGCTCTAGAGGGTTTCTCGTGGTCCTAGAAGGGTCCTAGTAGGCCCTAAGTGGGTCCCAGAGGGCTCTAGATGGTTCCTGGTGACCCTAGAACGGTCCTCGAAGGACCTAAGGGGGTCCCAGGGGGCTCTAGAGGGTTCCTTGTGGTCCTAGAAGGGTCCTAGAAGGCCCTAAGTGGGTCCCAGAGGGCTCTAGAGGGTTCCTGGTGATCCTAGACGGGTCCTAGTAGGCCCTAAAGACTCCCAGGGAGCTCTAGAGGGTCTCTGGGGGCACTAGAAGTGTCCTAGAATGTGCAAAAAGGTGTCCCAGAGGGCTATAGAGGGCTCCTGGTGGTCCTAGAAGGGTCTTAGAAGGCCCTAAGTGGGTCCCAGGGGGCTCTAGAGGGTCCCTGGGGGCACTAGAAGGGTCCTAGAATGCCCTAAGGGGGTCCCAGGGGGCTCTAGACGGACCCTGGCGGTCCTAGAATTGTCCTAGAAGGCCCTAAGGGGGTCCCAGGGGGCTCTAGAGGGTTCCTTGTGGTCCTAGAAGGGTCCTAGAAGGCCCTAAGGGGGTCCCAGCGGGCTCTAGAGGGTTCCTGGGGCTCCTAGAAGGGTTCTAGAAGGCTCAAAGGGTAACCAGGGGGCTCTAGAAGGTCCCTGGGGGCACTAGAAGGGTACTAGAAGGCACTAAAGAGGACCCAGGGTGCTCTGGAGGGTTCCCCAGGGTCTTACCATGGCCCTAGAAAGCCCTAAGGGGGTCCCAGGGGGCTCTTGAGGGTTCCCTGCATCCTAGAAGGGTCCTAGAAGGCCCTAAGGGGGTCCCAGAGGGCTCTAGAGGGTTCCTCGTGGTCCTAGAAGGGTCCTAGAAAGCCCTAGAAGAGTCCCAGGGGACTCTGGAGGGTTCCTGGTGATTCTAAAAGGGTCCAAGAAAGGCCTAGAAGGGTCCCAGAGGGCTCTAGAGGGTACCCGTGGGTCCTAGGAGGGTCCTAGAAGGCCCTAAAAGGGTCCCAGTGGGCTCTAGAGGGTCCCTGGGGGTACTAGAAGAGTCCTAGAAGGCCCTAAGTGGGTCCTAGGGGGCTCTAGAGGGCTCCTGGTGGTCCTAGAAGGGTCCTAGAAGGCCCTAAAGGGGTCCCAGGGGGCTCTAGACGGACCCTGGCGGCCCTAGAATTGTCCTAGAAGGCCCTAAAGGGGTCCCAGGGGGCTCTAGAGGGTTCCTTGTGGTCCTAGAAGGGTCCTAGAAGGCCCTAAGGGGGTCCCAGCGGGCTCTAGAGGGTTCCTGGGGCTCCTAGAAGGGTTCTAGAAGGCTCAAAGGGTAACCAGGGGGCTCTAGAAGGTCCCTGGGGGCACTAGAAGGGTACTAGAAGGCACTAAAGAGGACCCAGGGTGCTCTGGAGGGTTCCCCAGGGTCTTACCATGGCCCTAGAAAGCCCTAAGTGGGTCCCAGGGGGCTCTTGAGGGTTCCCTGTGTCCTAGAAGGGTCCTAGAAGGCCCTAAGTGTGTCCCAGGGGGCTCTAGAGGGTCCCTGGGGGCGCTAGAATTGTCCTAGAAGGCCCTAAGGGGGTCCCAGAGGGCTCTAGAGGGTTCCTTCTGGTCCTAGAAGGGTCCTACAAGGCTCTAAGTGGTACCACGAGGCTCTAGAGGGTTCCCCAGGGTCTTAAAATGAACCTAGAATGCCCTAAGTGGGTCCCAGGGGGCTCTAGATGGTTTCTCGTGGTCCTAGAAGAGTCCTAGAAGGCCTTAAGCAAGTCTCAGGGGGCTCTAGAGAGTTCCTCGTGGTCCTAGAAGGGTCCTAGAAGGCCCTAAGTGGGTCCCAGAGGGCTCTAGAGGGTTCCTGGTGACCCTAGAACGGTCCTCGAAGGACCTAAGGAGGTCCCAGGGGGCTCTAGAGGGTTTCTCGTGGTCCTAGAAGGGTCCTAGTAGGCCCTAAGGAGTCCCAGGGGGCTCTAGAGTGTCCCTGGGGGCACTAGAAGGGTCCTAGAAGGCGCAAAGAGGGTCCCAGAGGGCTATAGAGGGCTCCTGGTGGTCCTAGAAGGGTCTTAGAAAGCCCTAAGGGGGTCCCAGGGGGCTCTAGAGGGTCCCTGGGGGCCCTAGAAGGGTCCTAGAATGCCCTAAGGGGGTCCCAGGGGGCTCTAGAGGGTTCCTCGTGGTCCTAGAAGGGTCCTCGAAGGCTCTAAGGCATCCCAGGGGGCTCTAGACGGTCTCTGGGGACCCTAGAAGAGTCCTAGAACGCCCTAAAGGGGTCCCAGAGAGCTATAGATGGTTTCTCGTAGTCCTAGAAGGGTCCTAGAAGGCCCTAAAATGGTCCCGGGGGCTCTAGAGGGTTCCTCGTGGTCCTAGAAGGGTCCTAGAAAGCCCTTGAAGGGTCCCAGGGGACTCTGGAGGGTTCCTGGTGATTCTAAAAGGGTCCAAGAAAGGCCTAGAAGGGTCCCAGAGGGCTCTAGAGGGTACCCGTGGGTCCTAGGAGGGTCCTAGAAGGCCCTAAAAGGGTCCCAGGGGGCTCTAGAGGGTCCCTGGGGGTACTAGAAGAGTCCTAGAAGGCCCTAAGTGGGTCCTAGGGGGTTCTAGAGGGCTCCTGGTGGTCCTAGAAGGGTCCTAGAAGGCCCTAAATGGGTCCCAGGGGGCTCTAGAGGGTCCCTGGGGGCCCTAGAATTGTCCTAGAATGCCCTAAGGGGGTCCCAGGGGGCTCTAGAGGGTTCCTCGTGGTCCTAGAAGGGTCCTAGAAGGCCCTAAGTGGGTCCCAGAGGGCTCTAGAGGGTTCCTGGTGATCCTAGAAGGGTCCTAGTAGGCCCTAAAGACTCCCAGGGAGCTGTAGAGGGTCTCTGGGGGCACTAGAAGTGTCCTAGAATGTGCAAAAAGGTGTCCCAGAGGGCTATAGAGGGCTCCTGGTGGTCCTAGAAGGGTCTTAGAAGGCCCTAAGTGGGTCCCAGGGGGCTCTAGAGGGTCCCTGGGGGCCCTAGAAGGGTCCTAGAATGCCCTAAGGGGGTCCCAGGGGGCTCTAGAGGGTTCCTCGTGGTCCTAGAAGGGTCCTCGAAGGCTCTAAGGCATCCCAGGGGGCTCTAGACGGTCTCTGGGGACCCTAGAAGAGTCCTAGAACGCCCTAAAGGGGTCCCAGAGAGCTATAGATGGTTTCTTGTGGTCCGTGAAGGGTCCTAGAAGGCCCTAGAATGGTCCCGGGGGCTCTAGAGGGTTCCTGGTGATTCTAAAAGGGTCCAAGAAAGGCCTAGAAGGGTCCCAGAGGGCTCTAGAGGGTACCCGTGGGTCCTAGGAGGGTCCTAGAAGGCCCTAAAAGGGTCCCAGGGGGCTCTAGAGGGTCCCTGGGGGTACTAGAAGAGTCCTAGAAGGCCCTAAGTGGGTCCCAGGGGGCTCTAGAGGGCTCCTGGTGGTCCTAGAAGGGTCCTAGAAGGCCCTAAAGGGGTCCCAGGGGGCTCTAGAGGGTCCCTGGCGGCCCTAGAATTGTCCTAGAAGGCCCTAAAGGGGTCCCAGGGGGCTCTAGAGGGTTCCTTGTGGTCCTAGAAGGGTTCTAGAAGGCCCTAAGGGGATCCCAGCGGGCTCTAGAGGGTTCCTGGGTCTCCTAGAAGGGTTATAGAAGGCTCAAAGGGTAACCAGGGGGCTCTAGAAGGTCCCTGGGGGCCCTAGAAGGGTACTAGAAGGCACTAAAGAGGACCCAGGGTGCTCTGGAGGGTTCCCCAGGGCCTTACCATGGCCCTAGAAAGCCCTAAGGGGGTCCCAGGGGGCTCTTGAGGGTTCCCTGTGTCCTAGAAGGGTCCTAGAAGGCCCTAAGTGTGTCCCAGGGGGCTCTAGAGGGTCCCTGGGGGCGCTAGAATTGTCCTAGAAGGCCCTAAGGGGGTCCCAGAGGGCTCTAGAGGGTTCCCTGTGTCCTAGAAGGGTCCTAGAAGGCCCTAAGTGTGTCCCAGGGGGCTCTAGAGGGTCCCTGGGGGCGCTAGAATTGTCCTAGAAGGCCCTAAGGGGGTCCCAGGGGGCTCTAGAGGGTTCCTTCTGGTCCTAGAAGGGTCGTACAAGGCTCTCAGTGGTACCACGAGGCTCTAGAGGGTTCCCCAGGGTCTTAAAATGAACCTAGAATGCCCTAAGTGGGTCCCAGGGGGCTCTAGATGGTTTCTCGTGGTCCTAGAAGAGTCCTAGAAGGCCTTAAGCAAGTCTCAGGGGGCTCTAGAGAGTTCCTCGTGGTCCTAGAAGGGTCCTAGAAGGCCCTAAGTGGGTCCCAGAGGGCTCTAGAGGGTTCCTGGTGACCCTAGAACGGTCCTCGAAGGACCTAAGGAGGTCCCAGGGGGCTCTAGAGGGTTTCTCGTGGTCCTAGAAGGGTCCTAGTAGGCCCTAAGGAGTCCCAGGGGTCTCTAGAGTGTCCCTGGGGGCACTAGAAGGGTCCTAGAAGGCGCAAAGAGGGTCCCAGAGGGCTATAGAGGGCTCCTGGTGGTCCTAGAAGGGTCTTAGAAAGCCCTAAGGGGGTCCCAGGGGGCTCTAGAGGGTCCCTGGGGGCCCTAGAAGGGTCCTAGAATGCCCTAAGGGGGTCCCAGGGGGCTCTAGAGGGTTCCTCGTGGTCCTAGAAGGGTCCTAGAAAGCCCTAGAAGGGTCCCAGGGGACTCTGGAGGGTTCCTGGTGATTCTAAAAGGGTCCAAGAAAGCCCTAGAAGGGTCCCAGAGGGCTCTAGAGGGTACCCGTGGGTCCTAGGAGGGTCCTAGAGGGCCCTAAAAGGGTCCCAGGGGGCTCTAGAGGGTCCCTGGGGGTACTAGAAGAGTCCTAGAAGGCCCTAAGTGGGTCCTAGGGGGCTCTAGAGGGCTCCTGGTGGTCCTAGAAGGGTCCTAGAAGGCCCTAAAGGGGTCCCAGGGGGCTCTAGATGGTTTCTCGTGGTCCTAGAAGAGTCCTAGAAGGCCTTAAGCAAGTCTCAGGGGGCTCTAGAGAGTTCCTCGTGGTCCTAGAAGGGTCCTAGAAGGCCCTAAGTGGGTCCCAGAGGGCTCTAGAGGGTTCCTGGTGACCCTAGAACGGTCCTCGAAGGACCTAAGGGGGTCCCAGGGGGCTCTAGAGGGTTTCTCGTGGTCCTAGAAGGGTCCTAGTAGGCCCTAAGTGGGTCCCAGAGGGCTCTAGAGGATTCCTGGTGACCCTAGAACGGTCCTCGAAGGACCTAAGGGGGTCCAAGGGGGCTCTAGAGGGTTCCTCGTGGTCCTAGAAGGGTCCTAGAAGGCCCTAAGTGGGTCCCAGAGGGCTCTAGAGGGTTCCTGGTGATCCTAGAAGGGTCCTAGAAGGCCCTAAGTGGGTCCCAGAGGGCTCTAGAGGGTTCCTGGTGACCCTAGAACGGTCCTCGAAGGACCTAAGGAGGTCCCAGGGGGCTCTAGAGGGTTTCTCGTGGTCCTAGAAGGGTCCTAGTAGGCCCTAAGTGGGTCCCAGAGGGCTCTAGAGGGTTCCTGGTGACCCTAGAACGGTCCTCGAAGGACCTAAGGGGGTCCCAGGTGGCTCTAGAGGGTTCCTCGTGGTCCTAGAAGGGTCCTAGAAGGCCCTAAGTGGGTCCCAGAGGGCTCTAGAGGGTTCCTGGTGTGCCTAGAATGGTCCTAGTAGGCCCTAAAGACTCCCAGGGAGCTCTAGAGGGTCTCTGGGGGCACTAGAAGTGTCCTAGAATGTGCAAAAAGGTGTCCCAGAGGGCTATAGAGGGCTCCTGGTGGTCCTAGAAGGGACTTAGAAGGCCCTAAGTGGGTCCCAGGGGGCTCTAGACGGTCCCTGGGGGCCCTAGAAGGGTCCTAGAATGCCCTAATGGGGTCCCAGGGGGCTCTAGAGGGTTCCTGGTGACCCTAGAACGGTCCTCGAAGGACCTAAGGAGGTCCCAGGGGGCTCTAGAGGGTTTCTCGTGGTCCTAGAAGGGTCCTAGTAGGCCCTAAGAGGGTCCCAGCGGGCTCTAGAGGGTTCCTGGTGACCCTAGAACGGTCCTCGAAGGACCTAAGGGGGTCCCAGGGGGCTCTAGAGGGTTCCTCGTGGTCCTAGAAGGGTCCTAGAAGGCCCTAAGTGGGTCCCAGAGGGCTCTAGAGGGTTCCTGGTGATCCTAGAAGGGTCCTAGTAGGCCCTAAAGACTCCCAGGGAGCTCTAGAGGGTCTCTGGGGGCACTAGAAGTGTCCTAGAATGTGCAAAAAGGTGTCCCAGAGGGCTATAGAGGGCTCCTGGTGGTCCTAGAAGGGTCTTAGAAGGCCCTAAGTGGGTCCCAGGGGGCTCTAGAGGGTCCCTGGGGGCCCTAGAAGGGTCCTAGAATGCCCTAAGTGGGTCCCAGAGGGCTCTAGAGGGTTCCTGGTGACCCTAGAACGGTCCTCGAAGGACCTAAGGATGTCCCAGGGGGCTCTAGAGGGTTTCTCGTGGTCCTAGAAGGGTCCTAGTAGGCCCTAAGTGGGTCCCAGAGGGCTCTAGAGGGTTCCTGGTGACCCTAGAACGGTCCTCGAAGGACCTAAGGGGGTCCCAGGGGGCTCTAGAGGGTTCCTCGTGGTCCTAGAAGGGTCCTAGAAGGCCCTAAGTGGGTCCCAGAGGGCTCTAGAGGGTTCCTGGTGATCCTAGAAGGGTCCTAGTAGGCCCTAAAGACTCCCAGGGAGCTCTAGAGGGTCTCTGGGGGCACTAGAAGTGTCCTAGAATGTGCAAAAAGATGTCCCAGAGGGCTATAGAGGGCTCCTGGTGGTCCTAGAAGGGTCTTAGAAGGCCCTAAGTGGGTCCCAGGGGGCTCTAGAGGGTCCCTGGGGGCCCTAGAAGGGTCCTAGAATGCCCTAAGTGGGTCCCAGAGGGCTCTAGAGGGTTCCTGGTGACCCTAGAACGGTCCTCGAAGGACCTAAGGAGGTCCCAGGGGGCTCTAGAGGGTTTCTCGTGGTCCTAGAAGGGTCCTAGTAGGCCCTAAGTGGGTCCCAGAGGGCTCTAGAGGGTTCCTGGTGACCCTAGAACGGTCCTCGAAGGACCTAAGGGGGTCCCAGGGGGCTCTAGAGGGTTCCTCGTGGTCCTAGAAGGGTCCTAGAAGGCCCTAAGTGGGTCCCAGAGGGCTCTAGAGGGTTCCTGGTGATCCTAGACGGGTCCTAGTAGGCCCTAAAGACTCCCAGGGAGCTCTAGAGGGTCTCTGGGGGCACTAGAAGTGTCCTAGAATGTGCAAAAAGGTGTCCCAGAGGGCTATAGAGGGCTCCTGGTGGTCCTAGAAGGGTCTTAGAAGGCCCTAAGTGGGTCCCAGGGGGCTCTAGAGGGTCCCTGGGGGCCCTAGAAGGGTCCTAGAATGCCCTAAGGGGGTCCCAGGGGGCTCTAGACGGACCCTGGCGGTCCTAGAATTGTCCTAGAAGGCCCTAAGGGGGTCCCAGGGGGCTCTAGAGGGTTCCTTGTGGTCCTAGAAGGGTCCTAGAAGGCCCTAAGGGGGTCCCAGCGGGCTCTAGAGGGTTCCTGGTGCTCCTAGAAGGGTTCTAGAAGGCTCAAAGGGTAACCAGGGGGCTCTAGAAGGTCCCTGGGGGCACTAGAAGGGTACTAGAAGGCACTAAAGAGGACCCAGGGTGCTCTGGAGGGTTCCCCAGGGTCTTACCATGGCCCTAGAAAGCCCTAAGGGGGTCCCAGGGGGCTCTTGAGTGTTCCCTGCATCCTAGAAGGGTCCTAGAAGGCCCTAAGGGGGTCCCAGAGGGCTCTAGAGGGTTCCTTCTGGTCCTAGAAGGGTCCTACAAGGCTCTAAGTGGTACCACGAGGCTCTAGAGGGTTCCCCAGGGTCTTAAAATGAACCTAGAATGCCCTAAGTGGGTCCCAGGGGGCTCTAGATGGTTTCTCGTGGTCCTAGAAGAGTCCTAGAAGGCCTTAAGCAAGTCTCAGGGGGCTCTAGAGAGTTCCTCGTGGTCCTAGAAGGGTCCTAGAAGGCCCTAAGTGGGTCCCAGAGGGCTCTAGAGGGTTCCTGGTGACCCTAGAACGGTCCTAGAAGGACCTAAGGAGGTCCCAGGGGGCTCTAGAGGGTTTCTCGTGGTCCTAGAAGGGTCCTAGTAGGCCCTAAGGAGTCCCAGGGGGCTCTAGAGTGTCCCTGGGGGCACTAGAAGGGTCCTAGAAGGCGCAAAGAGGGTCCCAGAGGGCTATAGAGGGCTCCTGGTGGTCCTAGAAGGGTCTTAGAAAGCCCTAAGTGGGTCCCAGGGGGCTCTAGAGGGTCCGTGGGGGCCCTAGAAGGGTCCTAGAATGCCCTAAGGGGGTCCCAGGGGGCTCTAGAGGGTTCCTTGTGGTCCTAGAAGGGTCCTAGAAGGCCCTAAGTGGGTCCCAGAGGGCTCTAGAGGGTTCCTGGTGATCCTAGAAGGGTCCTAGTAGGCCCTAAAGACTCCCAGGGAGCTCTAGAGGGTCTCTGGGGGCACTAGAAGTGTCCTAGAATGTGCAAAAAGGTGTCCCAGAGGGCTATAGAGGGCTCCTGGTGGTCCTAGAAGGGTCTTAGAAGGCCCTAAGTGGGTCCCAGGGGGCTCTAGAGGGTCCCTGGGGGCCCTAGAAGGGTCCTAGAATGCCCTAAGGGGGTCCCAGGGGGCTCTAGAGGGTTCCTCGTGGTCCTAGAAGGGTCCTCGAAGGCTCTAAGGCATCCCAGGGGCTCTAGACGGTCTCTGGGGACCCTAGAAGAGTCCTAGAACGCCCTAAAGGGGTCCCAGAGAGCTATAGATGGTTTCTCGTGGTCCTAGAAGGGTCCTAGAAGGCCCTAAAATGGTCCCGCGGGCTCTAGAGGGTTCCTCGTGGTCCTAGAAGGGTCCTAGAAAGCCCTAGAAGAGTCCCAGGGGACTCTGGAGGGTTCCTGGTGATTCTAAAAGGGTCCAAGAAAGGCCTAGAAGGGTCCCAGAGGGCTCTAGAGGGTACCCGTGGGTCCTAGGAGGGTCCTAGAAGGCCCTAAAAGGGTCCCAGTGGGCTCTAGAGGGTCCCTGGGGGTACTAGAAGAGTCCTAGAAGGCCCTAAGTGGGTCCTAGGGGGCTCTAGAGGGCTCCTGGTGGTCCTAGAAGGGTCCTAGAAGGCCCTAAAGGGGTCCCAGGGGGCTCTAGACGGACCCTGGCGGCCCTAGAATTGTCCTAGAAGGCCCTAAAGGGGTCCCAGGGGGCTCTAGAGGGTTCCTTGTGGTCCTAGAAGGGTCCTAGAAGGCCCTAAGGGGGTCCCAGCGGGCTCTAGAGGGTTCCTGGGGCTCCTAGAAGGGTTCTAGAAGGCTCAAAGGGTAACCAGGGGGCTCTAGAAGGTCCCTGGGGGCCCTAGAAGGGTACTAGAAGGCACTAAAGAGGACCCAGGGTGCTCTGGAGGGTTCCCCAGGGTCTTACCATGGCCCTAGAAAGCCCTAAGTGGGTCCCAGGGGGCTCTTGAGGGTTCCCTGTGTCCTAGAAGGGTCCTAGAAGGCCCTAAGTGTGTCCCAGGGGGCTTTAGAGGGTCCCTGGGGGCGCTAGAATTGTCCTAGAAGGCCCTAAGGGGGTCCCAGAGGGCTCTAGAGGGTTCCTTCTGGTCCTAGAAGGGTCCTACAAGGCTCTAAGTGGTACCACGAGGCTCTAGAGGGTTCCCAGGGTCTTAAAATGAACCTAGAATGCCCTAAGTGGGTCCCAGGGGGCTCTAGATGGTTTCTCGTGGTCCTAGAAGAGTCCTAGAAGGCCTTAAGCAAGTCTCAGGGGGCTCTAGAGAGTTCCTCGTGGTCCTAGAAGGGTCCTAGAAGGCCCTAAGTGGGTCCCAGAGGGCTCTAGAGGGTTCCTGGTGACCCTAGAACGGTCCTAGAAGGACCTAAGGAGGTCCCAGGGGGCTCTAGAGGGTTTCTCGTGGTCCTAGAAGGGTCCTAGTAGGCCCTAAGGAGTCCCAGGGGGCTCTAGAGTGTCCCTGGGGGCACTAGAAGGGTCCTAGAAGGCGCAAAGAGGGTCCCAGAGGGCTATAGAGGGCTCCTGGTGGTCCTAGAAGGGTCTTAGAAAGCCCTAAGTGGGTCCCAGGGGGCTCTAGAGGGTCCCTGGGGGCCCTAGAAGGGTCCTAGAATGCCCTAAGGGGGTCCCAGGGGGCTCTAGAGGGTTCCTCGTGGTCCTAGAAGGGTCCTCGAAGGCTCTAAGGCATCCCAGGGGGCTCTAGACGGTCTCTGGGGACCCTAGAAGAGTCCTAGAACGCCCTAAAGGGGTCCCAGAGAGCTATAGATGGTTTCTCGTAGTCCTAGAAGGGTCCTAGAAGACCCTAAAATGGTCCCGGGGGCTCTAGAGGGTTCCTCGTGGTCCTAGAAGGGTCCTAGAAAGCCCTTGAAGGGTCCCAGGGGACTCTGGAGGGTTCCTGGTGATTCTAAAAGGGTCCAAGAAAGGCCTAGAAGGGTCCCAGAGGGCTCTAGAGGGTACCCGTGGGTCCTAGGAGGGTCCTAGAAGGCCCTAAAAGGGTCCCAGGGGGCTCTAGAGGGTCCCTGGGGGTACTAGAAGAGTCCTAGAAGGCCCTAAGTGGGTCCTAGGGGGTTCTAGAGGGCTCCTGGTGGCCCTAGAAGGGTCCTAGAAGGCCCTAAAGGGGTCCCAGGGGGCTCTAGAGGGTCCCTGGGGGCCCTAGAATTGTCCTAGAATGCCCTAAGGGGGTCCCAGGGGGCTCTAGAGGGTTCCTCGTGGTCCTAGAAGGGTCCTAGAAGGCCCTAAGTGGGTCACAGAGGGCTCTAGAGGGTTCCTGGTGATCCTAGAAGGGTCCTAGTAGGCCCTAAAGACTCCCAGGGAGCTGTAGAGGGTCTCTGGGGGCACTAGAAGTGTCCTAGAATGTGCAAAAAGGTGTCCCAGAGGGCTCTAGAGGGCTCCTGGTGGTCCTAGAAGGGTCTTAGAAGGCCCTAAGTGGGTCCCAGGGGGCTCTAGAGGGTCCCTGGGGGCCCTAGAAGGGTCCTAGAATGCCCTAAGGGGGTCCCAGGGGGCTCTAGAGGGTTCCTCGTGGTCCTAGAAGGGTCCTCGAAGGCTCTAAGGCATCCCAGGGGGCTCTAGACGGTCTCTGGGGACCCTAGAAGAGTCCTAGAACGCCCTAAAGGGGTCCCAGAGAGCTATAGATGGTTTCTTGTGGTCCGTGAAGGGTCCTAGAAGGCCCTAGAATGGTCCCGGGGGCTCTAGAGGGTTCCTGGTGATTCTAAAAGGGTCCAAGAAAGGCCTAGAAGGGTCCCAGAGGGCTCTAGAGGGTACCCGTGGGTCCTAGGAGGGTCCTAGAAGGCCCTAAAAGGGTCCCAGGGGGCTCTAGAGGGTCCCTGGGGGTACTAGAAGAGTCCTAGAAGGCCCTAAGTGGGTCCCAGGGGGCTCTAGAGGGCTCCTGGTGGTCCTAGAAGGGTCCTAGAAGGCCCTAAAGGGGTCCCAGGGGGCTCTAGAGGGTCCCTGGCGGCCCTAGAATTGTCCTAGAAGGCCCTAAAGGGGTCCCAGGGGGCTCTAGAGGGTTCCTTGTGGTCCTAGAAGGGTCCTAGAAGGCCCTAAGGGGATCCCAGCGGGCTCTAGAGGGTTCCTGGGGCTCCTAGAAGGGTTATAGAAGGCTCAAAGGGTAACCAGGGGGCTCTAGAAGGTCCCTGGGGGCCCTAGAAGGGTACTAGAAGGCACTAAAGAGGACCCAGGGTGCTCTGGAGGGTTCCCCAGGGCCTTACCATGGCCCTAGAAAGCCCTAAGTGGGTCCCAGGGGGCTCTTGAGGGTTCCCTGTGTCCTAGAAGGGTCCTAGAAGGCCCTAAGTGTGTCCCAGGGGGCTCTAGAGGGTCCCTGGGGGCGCTAGAATTGTCCTAGAAGGCCCTAAGGGGGTCCCAGAGGGCTCTAGAGGGTTCCTTCTGGTCCTAGAAGGGTTCTATAAGGCTCTAAGTGGTACCACGAGGCTCTAGAGGGTTCCCCAGGGTCTTAAAATGAACCTAGAATGCCCTAAGTGGGTCCCAGGGGGCTCTAGATGGTTTCTCGTGGTCCTAGAAGAGTTTTAGAAGGCCTTAAGCAAGTCCCAGGGGGCTCTAGAGAGTTCCTCGTGGTCCTAGAAGGGTCCTAGAAGGCACTAAGTGGGTCCCAGAGGGCTCTAGAGGGTTCCTGGTGACCCTAGAACGGTCCTCGAAGGACCTAAGGAGGTCCCAGGGGGCTCTAGAGGGTTTCTCGTGGTCCTAGAAGGGTCCTAGTAGGCCCTAAGGAGTCCCAGGGGGCTCTAGAGTGTCCCTGGGGGCACTAGAAGGGTCCTAGAAGGCGCAAAGAGGGTCCCAGAGGGCTATAGAGGGCTCCTGGTGGTCCTAGAAGGGTCTTAGAAAGCCCTAAGGGGGTCCCAGGGGGCTCTAGAGGGTCCCTGGGGGCCCTAGAAGGGTCCTAGAATGCCCTAAGGGGGTCCCAGGGGGCTCTAGAGGGTTCCTCGTGGTCCTAGAAGGGTCCTCGAAGGCTCTAAGGCATCCCAGGGGGCTCTAGACGGTCTCTGGGGACCCTAGAAGAGTCCTAGAACGCCCTAAAGGGGTCCCAGAGAGCTATAGATGGTTTCTCGTGGTCCTAGAAGGGTCCTAGAAGGCCCTAAAATGGTCCCGGGGGCTCTAGAGGGTTCCTCGTGGTCCTAGAAGGGTCCTAGAAAGCCCTAGAAGGGTCCCAGGGGACTCTGGAGGGTTCCTGGTGATTCTAAAAGGGTCCAAGAAAGGCCTAGAAGGGTCCCAGAGGGCTCTAGAGGGTACCCGTGGGTCCTAGGAGGGTCCTAGAGGGCCCTAAAAGGGTCCCAGGGGGCTCTAGAGGGTCCCTGGGGGTACTAGAAGAGTCCTAGAAGGCCCTAAGTGGGTCCTAGGGGGCTCTAGAGGGCTCCTGGTGGTCCTAGAAGGGTCCTAGAAGGCCCTAAAGGGGTCCCAGGGGGCTCTAGAGGGACCCTGGCGGCCCTAGAATTGTCCTAGAAGGCCCTAAAGGGGTCCCAGGGGGCTCTAGAGGGTTCCTTGTGGTCCTAGAAGGGTCCTAGAAGGCCCTAAGTGGGTCCCAGCGGGCTCTAGAGGGTTCCTGGGGCTCCTAGAAGGGTTCTAGAAGGCTCAAAGGGTAACCAGGGGGCTCTAGAAGGTCCCTGGGGGCCCTAGAAGGGTACTAGAAGGCACTAAAGAGGACCCAGGGTGCTCTGGAGGGTTCCCCAGGGTCTTACCATGGCCCTAGAAAGCCCTAAGGGGGTCCCAGGGGGCTCTTGAGGGTTCCCTGTGTCCTAGAAGGGTCCTAGAAGGCCCTAAGTGTGTCCCAGGGGGCTCTAGAGGGTCCCTGGGGGCGCTAGAATTGTCCTAGAAGGCCCTAAGGGGGTCCCAGAGGGCTCTAGAGGGTTCCTTCTTGTCCTAGAAGGGTCCTACAAGGCTCTAAGTGGTACCACGAGGCTCTAGAGGGTTCCCCAGGGTCTTAAAATGAACCTAGAATGCCCTAAGTGGGTCCCAGGGGGCTCTAGATGGTTTCTCGTGGTCCTAGAAGAGTCCTAGAAGGCCTTAAGCAAGTCTCAGTGGGCTCTAGAGAGTTCCTCGTGGTCCTAGAAGGGTCCTAGAAGGCCCTAAGTGGGTCCCAGAGGGCTCTAGAGGGTTCCTGGTGACCCTAGAACGGTCCTAGAAGGACCTAAGGAGGTCCCAGGGGGCTCTAGAGGGTTTCTCGTGGTCCTAGAAGGGTCCTAGTAGGCCCTAAAGTGTCCCAGGGGGCTCTAGAGTGTCCCTGGGGGCACTAGAAGGGTCCTAGAAGGCGCAAAGAGGGTCCCAGAGGGCTATAGAGGGCTCCTGGTGGTCCTAGAAGGGTCTTAGAAAGCCCTAAGGGGGTCCCAGGGGGCTCTAGAGGGTCCCTGGGGGCCCTAGAAGGGTCCTAGAATGCCCTAAGGGGGTCCCAGGGGGCTCTAGAGGGTTCCTCGTGGTCCTAGAAGGGTCCTCGAAGGCTCTAAGGCATCCCAGGGGGCTCTAGACGGTCTCTGGGGACCCTAGAAGAGTCCTAGAACGCCCTAAAGGGGTCCCAGAGAGCTATAGATGGTTTCTCGTAGTCCTAGAAGGGTCCTAGAAGGCCCTAAAATGGTCCCGGGGGCTCTAGAGGGTTCCTCGTGGTCCTAGAAGGGTCCTAGAAAGCCCTTGAAGGGTCCCAGGGGACTCTGGAGGGTCCCTGGTGATTCTAAATGGGTCCAAGGAAGCCCTAGAAGGGTCCCAGAGGGCTCTAGAGAGTACCCGTGGGTCCTAGGAGGGTCCTAGAAGGCCCTAAAAGGGTCCCAGGGGGCTCTAGAGGGTCCCTGGGGGTACTAGAAGAGTCCTAGAAGGCCCTAAGTGGGTCCTAGGGGGTTCTAGAGGGCTCCTGGTGGCCCTAGAAGGGTCCTAGAAGGCCCTAAAGGGGTCCCAGGGGGCTCTAGAGGGTCCCTGGGGGCCCTAGAATTGTCCTAGAATGCCCTAAGGGGGTCCCAGGGGGCTCTAGAGGGTTCCTCGTGGTCCTAGAAGGGTCCTAGAAGGCCCTAAGTGGGTCCCAGAGGGCTCTAGAGGGTTCCTGGTGATCCTAGAAGGGTCCTAGTAGGCCCTAAAGACTCCCAGGGAGCTCTAGAGGGTCTCTGGGGGCACTAGAAGTGTCCTAGAATGTGCAAAAAGGTGTCCCAGAGGGCTATAGAGGGCTCCTGGTGGTCCTAGAAGGGTCTTAGAAGGCCCTAAGTGGGTCCCAGGGGGCTCTAGAGGGTCCCTGGGGGCCCTAGAAGGGTCCTAGAATGCCCTAAGGGGGTCCCAGGGGGCTCTAGAGGGTTCCTCGTGGTCCTAGAAGGGTCCTCGAAGGCTCTAAGGCATCCCAGGGGACTCTAGACGGTCTCTGGGGACCCTAGAAGAGTCCTAGAACGCCCTAAAGGGGTCCCAGAGAGCTATAGATGGTTTCTCGTGGTCCTAGAAGGGTCCTAGAAGGCCCTAAAATGGTCCCAGGGGGCTCTAGAGGGTTCCTCGTGGTCCTAGAAGGGTCCTAGAAAGCCCTAGAAGGGTCCCAGGGGACTCTGGAGTGTTCCTGGTGATTCTAAAAGGGTCCAAGAAAGGCCTAGAAGGGTCCCAGGGGGCTCTAGAGGGTCCCTGGGGGTACTAGAAGAGTCCTAGAAGGCCCTAAGTGGGTCCTAGGGGGCTCTAGAGGGCTCCTGGTGGCCCTAGAAGTGTCCTAGAAGGCCCTAAAGGGGTCCCAGGGGGCTCTAGAGGGACCCTGGCGGCCCTAGAATTGTCCTAGAAGGCCCTAAGGGGGTCCCAGCGGGCTCTAGAGGGTCCCTGGGGGTACTAGAAGAGTCCTAGAAGGCCCTAAGTGGGTCCTAGGGAGCTCTAGAGGGCTCCTGGTGGTCCTAGAAGGGTCCTAGAAGGCCCTAAAGGGGTCCCAGGGGACTCTAGATGGACCCTGGCGGCCCTAGAATTGTCCTAGAAGGCCCTAAAGGGGTCCCAGGGGGCTCTAGAGGGTTCCTTGTGGTCCTAGAAGGGTCCTAGAAGGCCCTAAGGGGGTCCCAGCGGGCTCTAGAGGGTTCCTGGGGCTCCTAGAAGGGTTCTAGAAGGCTCAAAGGGTAACCAGGGGGCTCTAGAAGGTCCCTGGGGGCCCTAGAAGGGTCCTAGAAGGCACTAAAGAGGACCCAGGGTGCTCTGGAGGGTTCCCCAGGGTCTTACCATGGCCCTAGAAAGCCCTAAGTGGGTCCCAGGGGGCTCTTGAGGGTTCCCTGTGTCCTAGAAGGGTCCTAGAAGGCCCTAAGTGTGTCCCAGGGGGCTCTAGAGGGTCCCTGGGGGCGCTAGAATTGTCCTAGAAGGCCCTAAGGGGGTCCCAGGGGGCTCTAGAGGGTTCCTTCTGGTCCTAGAAGGGTCCTACAAGGCTCTAAGTGGTACCACGAGGCTCTAGAGGGTTTCCCAGGGTCTTAAAATGAACCTAGAATGCCCTAAGTGGGTCCCAGGGGGCTCTAGATGGTTTCTCGTGGTCCTAGAAGAGTCCTAGAAGGCCTTAAGCAAGTCTCAGGGGGCTCTAGAGAGTTCCTCGTGGTCCTAGAAGGGTCCTAGAAGGCCCTAAGTGGGTCCCAGAGGGCTCTAGAGGGTTCCTGGTGACCCTAGAACGGTCCTAGAAGGACCTAAGGAGGTCCCAGGGGGCTCTAGAGGATTTCTCGTGGTCCTAGAAGGGTCCTACTAGGACCTAAAGAGTCCCAGGGGGCTCTAGAGTGTCCCTGGGGGCACTAGAAGGGTCCTAGAAGGCGCCAAGAGGGTCCCAGAGGGCTATAGAGGGCTCCTGGTGGTCCTAGAAGGGTCTTAGAAAGCCCTAAGTGGGTCCCAGGGGGCTCTAGAGGGTCCCTGGGGGCCCTAGAAGGGTCCTAGAATGCCCTAAGGGGGTCCCAGGGGGCTCTAGAGGGTTCCTCGTGGTCCTAGAAGGGTCCTAGAAGGCCCTAAGTGGGTCCCAGAGGGCTCTAGAGGGTTCCTGGTGATCCTAGAAGGGCCCTAGTAGGCCCTAAAGACTCCCAGGGAGCTCTAGAGGGTCTCTGGGGGCACTAGAAGTGTCCTAGAATGTGCAAAAAGGTGTCCCAGAGGGCTATAGAGGGCTCCTGGTGGTCCTAGAAGGGTCTTAGAAGGCCCTAATTGGGTTCCAGGGGGCTCTAGAGGGTCCCTGGGGGCCCTAGAAGGGTCCTAGAATGCCCTAAAATGGTCCCAGGGGGCTCTAGAGGGTTCCTCGTGGTCCTAGAAGGGTCCTAGAAAGCCCTAGAAGGGTCCCAGGGGACTCTGGAGGGTTCCTGGTGATTCTAAAAGGGTCCAAGAAAGGCCTAGAAGGGTCCCAGAGGGCTCTAGAGGGTACCCGTGGGTCCTAGGAGGGTCCTAGAAGGCCCTAAAAGGGTCCCAGGTGGCTCTAGAGGGTCCCTGGGGGTACTAGAAGAGTCCTAGAAGGCCCTAAGTGGGTCCTAGGGGGATCTAGAGGGCTCCTGGTGGTCCTAGAAGGGTCCTAGAAGGCCCTAAAGGGGTCCCAGGGGGCTCTATGTGTTTCCTGGGGCTCATAGAATGGACCTAGAAGACTCTAAGCGGTCCCAGGGTGCTCTAGAGGGTCTCTTGTGGACCAAGAAGTGTCCAAGAAGGCCCTTAAGTGGTCCCACATGTCTCTAGATGGTTACTCGTGGCCCTAGAAGACCCCTAGAAGGCCCTTAAGTCATCCCACGGGTCTCTAGATGGTTACTCGTGGTCCTAGAAGACCCCTAGATGGCCCTAAGTGGGTCCCAGGGGGCTCTAGAGGGATCCTGGTGGTCCTAGAAGGGTCCTAGAAGGCTGTATAGAGGACCCAGGGTGCTCTAGAGGGTTCCCCGGGGTCTTACCATGGTCCTAGAAGGCCCTAAGCGGGACCCAGGGGGCTCTAGATGGTTTCCTCGTGGTCCTAGAAGAGTCCTAGAAGGCCCTAAGAGTGTCACAGGGGGCTCTAGAGGGTTCCTGGTGGTCCGAGAAGGGTCCTAGAAGGCCCTAAGGGGGTCACAGGCGGCTCTAGAGGGTTCCTGGTGGTCCTAGAACGGTACTAGAAGGCCCTAAGATGGTCCCAGGGGGTTCTAGAATATTCCTGGGGTCCTAGAAGGGTCCTAGAATGCTCTAAGTTTTCCCAGGGGGCTCTAGATGGTTCCAGAGAGTCTTAAAATGGTCCTAGAAGGCCCTGAGTGGGTCCCAGAGGGCTCTAGAGGGTTCCTCGCCGTCCTAGAAGGGTCCTAGAAGGCCCTAAGGGGGTCTCAGGAAGCTCTAGAGGGTTCCTGGGGCTCCTAGAAGGGTTCTAGAAGGCTCAAAGTGTAACCAGGGGGCTCTAGAAGGTCTCTGGGGGCCCTAGAAGGGTACTAGAAGGCACTAAAGAGGACCCAGGGTGCTCTGGAGGGTTTCCCGGGGTCTTACCATGGTCCTAGAAGGCCCTAAGGGGGTCCCAGGGGGCTCTAGAGGGTTACCCGATATCTTAAAATGGTCTTAGAAGGCCCTAAAGGGGTCCCAGGGGGCTCTACAGGGTTCCCTGGGGTCTTAAAATGGTCCTAGAAGGCCCTAAGTGGGTCCCAGGGGGCTCTGGAAGTTTTCTCGTGGTCCTAGAAGGGTCCTAGAAGGCCCTTAAGGGGTCCAAGGGATCTCTAGAGGGTTTCTGGTGACTCTAGACGTGTCCTAGAAAGCCCTAGAAGGGTCCCAGGGGGCTCTAGAGGGTACCCACAGGTCCTAGAAGGGTCCTAGAAGGCTCTAAGCGGTCCCAGGGGGCTCTAGAGGGTCCCTGGAGGACTTAGAAGTGTCCTAGAAGGCCCGAAGGGGGTCCCACGGGGCTCTAGATGGTTCCCGTGGGTCCTAGAAGGGTCCTAGATGGCCCTAAGTGTGTCCCAGGGGGCTCTAGAGGGTTCCTCATAGTCCTAGAAGGGTCCTAGTAGGCCCTAAGGCAGTCCCAGTGGGCTCTAGAGGGTCCCTGGGGTCCCTAGAAGGGTCCTAGAAGGCCCTAAAGGGGACCCAGGGGGCTCTAGAGGGTTCCCCAGGGTCTTACACTGGTCCTAGTTGGCCCTAAGGGGGTCCCAGGGGGCTCTAGATTGTTTCTCGTGGTCCTAGAAGGGTCCTAGAAGGCCCTAAGGGGGGCCAGTGGGCTCTAGAGGGTCCCTGGGGGTCCAAGAAGGGTTCTAGAAGGCCCTAAGGGGGTCCTAGGTGGCTCTAGAGGGTTCCTCGTGGTCCTAGAAGGGTCCTAGAAGGTCCTAAGCGGGTCTCAGGGGGCTCTAGAGGGTTCCTCGTGGTCCTAGAAGGGTCCTAGAAGGCCCTAAGTGTGTCCCAGGGGGCTCTAGAGGGTCTCTGGTGTCCCTAGAAGCGTCCTAGAAGGCACTAAGTGGGTCCCAGGGAGCTCTAGAGGGTTTCTCGTGGTCCTAGAGGCGTCCCAGGGGGCTCTAGAGGGTTCCTGGTGACTCTAAAAGTGTCCAAGAAAGCCCTAGAAGGGTCCCAGGGTGCTCTAGAGGGTTCCTGGTGATTCTAAAAGGGTCCTAGAAAGCCCTAGAAGGGTCCCAGAGGGCTCTAGAGGGTTCCCTGGGGGCTTACAATGATCCTAGAAGGCCCTACGGGAGTCCCAGGTGGCTCTAGAGGGTTTCTCGTGGTCCTAGAAGGGTCCTAGAAGGCCCTAAGTGGGTCCCAGTGGGTTCTAGAGGGTCCCTGGGGGGCCCTAGAAGGGTCCAAGAAGGCCCTAAAGAGGTCCCAGGGGGCTCTAGATGGCTCCTCGTGGTCCTAGAAGGGTCTTAGAAGGCCGTAAAGGGGTCCCAGGGGGCTCTAGATATCTTTAGATTGGATCTGGGGGGCTCTAGAAGGGTCTGGGGGCTTTTAGAAGGGATGTAAGAAGCTCTAGAAGGGTTCAGGGTCTTTTTGAAGCTCTCTGGGGGGCTCTAGAAGGGTCTGGGTTCTTTTAGAATGGGCGTGAGAAGCTCTTGAAGGGTCCAGGTGCCTTTAGAATGTCTCTGGGGGGCTCTAGATGGGTCTGGGGGCTTTTAAAAGGGTCATGAGAAGCTCTAGAAGGGTCCAGGGGCCTTTATAATGTCTCTGGGGGGCTCTAGAAGGGTCTGGGGGCTTTTAGAAGGGACGTGAGAAGCTCTAGAAGGGTCCAGGGGCCTTTAGAAGGTCTCTGGGCGGTCCAGAGGGATCTGGGGGCCTTTAGAATTGTCCAGATGGGCTCTAGAAGGGTCTTGGCACTTTTAGAAGGGACCCAGGGGGCTCTAGAAGGGTCCAGGGGCTTTTAGAAGGGACGTGAGAAGCTCTAGAAGTTAGGGGTTAGTGTTAGGGTTAGGGTTAGGATTTGGGTTAGGGTTAGGGGATATGGATAGGGGTATAGGGTTAGGGTTAGGGTTAGGGTCATTAGGGTTAGGGTTAGGGGTTAGAGTTAGGGGTTAGGGTTAGGGGTTAGGGGTTATGGTTAGGGTTAGGGTTTAGGGATAGGGTTTAGGGTTAGGGTTAGTGTTAGGGGTTAGGGTTAGGGTTAGGGTTAGGGTTAGGGTTGGGTTAGGGTTAGTGTTAGGGTTAGGGTTAGGGTCATTAGGGTTAGGGTTAGGGGTTAGGGGTTAGAGTTAGGGGTTAGGGTTAGGGGTTAGGGGTTAGGGTTAGGGTTTGTGTTTAGGGTTAGGGTTAGGATTAGGGTCATTAGGGTTAGGGGTTAGGTGTTAGGGTTAGGGTTAGGTTAGGGTTAGATTAGGGTTAAGGTTAGGGTTACGGTCATAAGGGTTAGGGTTATGGTTAGGGGTATAGGGTTAGGGTTAGGGTCATTAGGGTTAGTGTTAGGGGTTAGAGTTAGGGGTTAGTGTTAGGGGTTAGGGTTTAGGGTTAGGATTTAGGCTTAGGGTTAGGGGTCAGTGTTAGGCTTAGGGGTTAGTGTTAGATTAGGGTTAAGTTTAGGGTTAGGGTCATAAGGGTTAGGGTTATGGTTAGGGTTATGGTTATGGTTAGGGGTTAGGGTGAGGGTTAGAGTTTAGGGTCATTAGGGTTAGGGTTAGGGTTATGGTTAGGGTTTAGGGTGAGGGTTAGGGTTAGGGGTTAAGGTTTGGGTTAGGGTTTAGTGTTATGTGCTTAGGGTTATGGGGTTAGGGTTAGGGTGTAAGGGATTAGGGTTAGGGGGATAGGGATTAGGGTTATGGTTATCCGGTTAGGGTCAGGGTTGGGGATAGGGGGTTAGGGTTAAGTGTTAGGGTTAGGGGATTAGTCCTTCTAGAGCCCCTCTAGACAAATCTAAAGGCCTCTAGACCCTTCTAGAGGCCCCCAGAGTCCTTCTAAAGGCCCCCAGATGTCTCTAAAGACCGCCAGAGCCCTTCTAAAGGCCCCCAGACCCTCCTAGAGCTCCACTGGACCCTTCTAAAAGCCCCCAGACCCTTCTAGAGCACCTGACGTCCATTCTAAAAGACCCCAGACCATTCTAGCACCCACCGGGGCCCTTCTAAAAGTGCCAAGACCATTCTAGAGCCCTTCTGGACCATTCTAGAGGCCCCCAGACCATTCTAGACTCCCCAGAGCCCTTCTAAAGGCCCCTGGACCCTTCCAGAGCTTCTCACGTCCCTTCTAAAAGCCCCCAGACCCTTTGAGTGCCCCCCAGAGACCTTCTAAAGGCCCCTGGACCCTTCTAGAGCTTCTCACGTCCCTTCTAAAAGACCCCAGACCCTTCCAGAGCCCCCCAGAGACCTTCTAAAAGCGACCAGGCCATTCTAGAGCCCATCTGGACCATTCTAACAGCCTCCAGACTCCTCTAGAGCCCCCAGAACTATTTTAAAGGTCCTTGGACCCTTCTAGAGCTTCTCACGTCCCTTCTAAAAGAACCCAGACCTTTCTAGAGCCCCCCAGAGACCTTCTAAAGGCGCCCAGACCCTTCTACAGCCACTCACATCCCTTCTAAATGCCCACAGACCCTTCTAGAGCCCCCCAGAGACCTTCTAAAGGACCCTGGACCCTTCTAGAGCTTCTCACGTCGCTTCTAAAAGACCCCAGACCCTTCTAGACCCCCCAGAGACGTTCTAAAGGCATCTAGACCCTTCTAAATCCTCCCAGACCCATTCTAATGGACCCTAGACCCTTCTAGAGGGCCCCAGAGTCCTTCTAAAAGACCCCAGATCCCACTAGAGCCCCCCAGAGACCTTCTAAAGGCCCCTGGACCCTTCTAGAGATTCTCACGTCCTTTCTAAAGGCCCCCAGACCCTTCTAGAGCCCCCCAGAGACGTTCTAAAGGCCCCTGGACCCTTCTAGAGCTTCTCACATCCCTTCTAGAAGCCTCCAGACCCTTCTAGAGACGCCAGAGACCTTCTAAAGGACCCTGGACCCTTCTAGAGCATCTCACGTCCCTTCTAGAGGACCCCAGACCCTTCTAGAGGCCCTCAGCGACATTCTAAAGGCCCCTGGACCCATCTAGATCTTCTCACGTCCATTTTAAAAGACCCCAGACCCTTCTAGAGCACCCCAGACCCATTCTAAAGGACCCTAGACCCTTCTAGAGCCCATCTGGACAATTCTAAAAGCCCCCAGACCCTTCTAGAGCCCCCCAGGGAGATTCAAAAAGACCCTGAACCCTTCTAGAGCTTCTCACATCCATTCTAAAAGCGCCCAGACCCTTCTAGAGCCCCCCAGATCCATACTAAAGACCTCTAGAGCACCCTGGGACCCCTTTATGGCCTTCTAAGACCCTTCTAGGACCACGAGGAACCCTCTAGAGCCCTCTGAGAACCACTTAGGGCCTTCTAGAATCCTTCTAGGACCACCAGGAACCCTCTAGAGCCCCCTGGGACGCACTTACGGCCTTCTAGGACGCTTCTAGGACCTCGAGAAACAATCTAGAGCCCCCTGGGACCCCTTTAGGGCCTTCTAGGACCCTTCTAGGACCACGAGAAACCATCTAGAGCCCCATGGGACCCACTTAGAGCCTTCTAGGATCATTGTAAGACCCCTGGGAACCTTCTAGAGACCCCTGGGACCCCTTTAGTGCCTTCTAGGACCCTTCTAGGACCACCAGGAACCCTCTAGAGCCCCCTGGGACCACTTTAGGGCCTTCTAGGACCGTTTTAGGACCACGAGAAACAACCTAGAGACCCCTGGTACCCCCTTAGGCCCTTCTAGGACGATTGTAAGACCACGGGGAACACTCTAGAGCCCCCTGGGTCCCCTTTAGTGCCTTCTAGGATATTTCTAGGGCCTCCAGGGACCCTCTAAAGACCCCTGGGAGCCTTCTAAAACCACCAGGAACCCTCTAGAGCCCACTGGGACCCCTTAGGGCTTTGTAGAACCCTTCTAGGACCACGAGGAACCCTCTAGAGCCCCCTGGGACCACCTTAGGGCCTTCTAAGACCCTTCTAGGACCCACAGGCACCATCTAGAGCCCCCTGGGACCCCTTTAGGGCCTTCTAGGTCACTTCTAGGCCCTCTAGGTACCCTCTAGAGTCCCCTGGGACAGCTTAGAGCCTTCTAGGACCCTTCTAGGAGCACCAGGAGCCATCTAGAGCCCCCTGGGACCACTTTAGGGTCTTCTTGGACCCTTCTAGGACCACAGGGAAACCTCTAGAGCCCCCTGGGACCCTTCTAGGGCTTTCTAGGACACTTCTAGATTCACCAGGAACCCTCTAAAGCTCCCTTGGACCCCTTTAGGACTTTCTAGGACCCTTCTAGGACCACGAGAAACCTTCTAGAGCCCCCTGGGACCCCTTTAGGGCCTTCTAGGACTATTCTAGGGCGCCCGGAGACCCTCTAGAGCCCCCTGGAACCTCTTAGACCTTTCTAGGGCCCTTCTAGGAACCCCAGGAACCCTCTAGAGTTCACTGGGACCACTTTAGGGCCTTCTAGGTCCATTCTAAGACCACAAGAAACCATCCAGAGCCCTCTGGGAACCACTTAGGTCCTTCTAGGATCCTCCTAGGACCACGAGGAACCGTCTAGAGCTCCCTGGGCCCCATTTAGGGCCTCCTAGGACCCTTCTAGGACAACGAGAAACCCTCTAGAGCCCTCTGGGAACCACTTAGGGCCTTCTAGAATCCTTCTAGGACCACCAGGAACCCTCTAGAGCCCCCTGGGACCTCCTTAGGGCCTTCTAGGACCATTCTAGGGCCCCCAGGGACCTTCTAGAGCCCCCTGGGACACCCTTAGGGCCTTCTCGGACGCTTCTAAGACCACAAAGGACCCTCTAGAGCCCCCTGGGTCCCCTTTAGGGCCTTCTAGGACCCTTTTAGAACCACGAGGAACCCTCTAGAGCCCCCTGGGACCCATTTAGGGCCTTCTAAGACCCTTTTAGGACCACGAGGAACCATCTAGACCCCCTTGGGACCCCTTTAGGGCCTTCTAGGACCCTTCTAGGACCCACGGGAACCCTCTAGAGCCCTCTGGGACCATTCTAGGTCTTTCTAGGACCTTTCTAGTGCCACCAGGAACCCTCTAGAGCCTTCTGGGACCCTTCTAGAGCTTTATAGGAGACTTCTAGAGTCACCAGGAGCCCTCTAGAGCCCCCTGGGACCCACTTAGGGCCTCCTAGGACACTTCTAGGACATGAGGAACCCCCTAGAGCACCCTGAGAACAACTTAGGGCCTTCTAGGACACTTCTAGTGTCCCAGGGACCCTCTAGAGCCCCCTGGGACCCCATAGGGCCTTCTAGAACCCTTCTAAGACCACGAGAAACTCTCTAGAGGCACCTGGGACCTACTTAGGGCCTTCTAGGACATTTCTAGGGCCCCCAGGGACCTTCTAGAGCCCTCTGGGACCCACTTAGGGCCTTCTCGGACGCTTCTAAGACCACAAAGAACCCTCTAGAGCCACCTGGGACCCCCTTAGAGCCTTCTAGGTACATTCTAGCACCACGAGGAACCCTCTAGAGCTCCCTAGGACCCCCTTAGAGCCTTCTATGACCCTTCTAGGACAACGAGAAACCATCTAGAGCCACCTGGGACCTCCTTAGGGCCTTCTGGGTTATTCTAGGAACACATGGAACCCTCTAGAGCCTCCTGGGACAACTTAGGGCCATGTAGGACCATTGTAAGATGCCGGGGAACCCTCTAGAGCCCCTTGGGACCGATTTAGTGCCTTCTAGGACCCTTCTAGTGCCCCCAGGGACCTTCTAGAGCACACTGGGACCCCCTTAGAGCCTTCTAGGACCCTTCTAGGAGCCCCAGGAACCCTCTAGAGCCCCCTGGGAACCCCTTGGGGCATTCTAGGACCATTCTAGGACCACGAGGAACCCTCTAGAGCCCCATGGGACCCATTAAAGGCCTTCTAGAACACTTCTAGAACTACAAGGAACCATCTAGAACCCCCTGGGAAATTTCTAGGATTTTCTAAGACCCTTGTAGAGGCACCAGGAACCCTCTAGAGTCCACTGGGACCCCCTTAGGGCCTTCTAGGACCCTTCTAGGACCACGAGAAACCCTCTAGAGACACCTGGGACCCCCGTAGGGCCTTCTAGGATCATTGTAAGTCCCTGGGAAACCCTCTAGAGACCCCTGGGACCTCCTTAGGGCCTTCTAGGACACTTCTAGGACCCCCAGGGACCCTCTAGAGCCCACTGGGACCCCTTAGAGCCTTCTAGGACCCTTCTAAGACCACGAGGAACCCTGTAGAGCAACCTTGGACCCATTTAGTGCCTTCTAGAGCTCTTCTAGGACCACGAAGAATCCTCTGGAGTCCTCTGGGCACACTTAGGGCCTTCTAAGACCCTTCTAGGGCCACAAGGAACCCTCTAGAGCCCCCTGGGACCCCTTTAGGGACTTCTAGGACCCTTCTAGGACCATGAGAAACAATCTACAGCCCCCTGGGACCAGTTTAGGGCCTTCTAGGACGCTTCTAGGACCACGAGAAACCCTCAAGAGCCCCCTGGGACCCACTTAGGGCCTTCTAGGACCATGGTAAGACCCCGGGGAACACTCTAAAGCCCCCTGGAACCACTTTAGGGCCTTCTAGGGCCCTTCTAGGACCATGAGAAACAACCTAGAGCCCCCTAGTACCCACTTAGGGCCTTCTAGGACCATTGTAAGTCACCGGCGAACACTCTAGAGCCCCCTGGGTCCCCTTTAGGGCCTTCTAGGACCCTTCTAGGGCCCCCAGGGACCCTCTAGAGCCCCCTGGGACCGCATGGATCCTTATAGGACTCTTCTAGGAGTACCAGGAACCCTCTAGAACCCCCTGGGACCATTTTAGGGCCTTCTAGGACCCTTCAAGGACCACAGGGAACCCTCTAGAGCCCCATTGGACCCTTCTAGGGCTTTCTAGGACACTTCTAGAGTAACCAGGAACCCTCTAGAACTCCCTCGGACCACTTTAGGACCGTCTAGGACCCTTCAAGGACCACGAGAAACCCTCTAGAGCCCCCTGGGACCCACTTAGACCCTTCTAGGTGCCTTCTAGGACCACGAGAAACCATGTAGAACCCCCTGGGACCCCCTTAGTGTCTTCTAGGACCATTCTAGGACCACGAGAAACCCTCTAGAGACCCCTGGGACCCACTTAGGGCCTTATAGGACCCTTTTAGAAACACGAGGAACCCTCTAGAGCCCCCTGGGACCCATTTAGGGCCTTCTAAGACCCTTTTAAGACCACGAGGAACCATCTAGAGCCCCCGGGACCCCTTTAGGGCCTTCTAGGACGCTTCTAGGACCCAAGGGAACCCTCTAGAGCCCTCTGGGACCATTCTAGGTCTTTCTAGGACCCGTCTAGTGTCACCATGTACCTTCTAGAGCCCCTTCTAGAGGGTACTAGAAGGCACTAAAGAGGACCCAGGGTGCTCTGGAGGGTTCCCCAGGGTCTTACCATGGCCCTAGAAAGCCCTAAGGGGGTCCCAGGGGGCTCTTGAGGGTTCCCTGTGTCCTAGAAGGGTCCTAGAAGGCCCTAAGTGTGTCCCAGGGGGCTCTAGAGGGTCCCTGGGGGCGCTAGAATTGTCCTAGAAGGCCCTAAGGGGGTCCCAGGGGGCTCTAGAGGGTTCCTTCTGGTCCTAGAAGGGTCCTACAAGGCTCTAAGTGGTACCACGAGGCTCTAGAGGGTTCCCCAGGGTCTTAAAATGAACCTAGAATGCCCTAAGTGGGTCTCAGGGGGCTCTAGATGGTTTCTCGTGGTCCTAGAAGTGTCCTAGAAGGCCCTAAAGGGGTCCCAGGGGGCTGTAGACGGACCCTGGCGGCCCTAGTATTGTCCTAGAAGGCCGTAAAGGGGTCCCAGGGGGCTCTAGAGGGTTCCTTGTGGTCCTAGAAGGGTCCCAGAAGGCCCTAAAGGGGTCCCAGGGGGCTCTAGACGGACCCTGGCGGCCCTAGAATTGTCCTAGAAGGCCCTAAAGGGGTCCCAGGGGGCTCTAGAGGGTTCCTTGTGGTCCTAGAAGGGTCCTAGAAGGCCTTAAGCAAGTCCCAGGGGGCTCTAGAGAGTTCCTCGTGGTCCTAGAAGGGTCCTAGATGGCCCTAAGTGGGTCCCAGAGAGCTCTAGAGGGTTCCTGGTGACCCTAGAACGGTCCTCGAAGGACCTAAGGAGGTCCCAGGGGGCTCTAGAGGGTTTCTCGTGGTCCTAGAAGGGACCTAGTAGGCCCTAAGGAGTCCCAGGGGGCTCTAGAGTGTCCCTGGGGGCACTAGAAGGGTCCTAGAAGGCGCAAAGAGGGTCCCAGAGGGCTATAGAGGGCTCCTGGTGGTCCTAGAAGGGTCTTAGAAAGCCCTAAGGGGGTCCCAGGGGGCTCTAGAGGGTCCCTGGGGGCCCTAGAAGGGTCCTAGAATGCCCTAAGGGGGTCCCAGGGGGCTCTAGAGGGTTCCTCGTGGTCCTAGAAGGGTCCTAGTAGGCCCTAAAGAGTCCCAGGGGGCTGTAGAGTGTCCCTGGGGGCACTAGAAGGGTCCTAGAAGGCGCAAAGAGGGTCCCAGAGGGCTATAGAGGGCTCCTGGTGGTCCTAGAAGTGTCTTAGAAAGCCCTAAGGGGGTCCCAGGGGGCTTTAGAAGGTCCCTGGGGGCCCTGGAAGGGTCCTAGAATGCCCTAAGGGGGTCCCAGGGGGCTCTAGAGGGTTCCTCGTGGTCCTAGAAGGGTCCTCGAAGGCTCTAAGGCATCCCAGGGGGCTCTAGACGGTCTCTGGGGACCCTAGAAGAGTCCTAGAACGCCCTAAAGGGGTCCCAGAGAGCTATAGATGGTTTCTCGTGGTCCTAGAAGGGTCCTAGAAGGCCCTAGAAGGGTCCCGGTGGCTCTAGAGGGTTCCTGGTGATTCTAAAAGGGTCCAAGAAAGGCCTAGAAGGGTCCCAGAGGGCTCTAGAGGGTACCCGTGGGTCCTAGGAGGGTCCTAGAAGGCCCTAAAAGGGTCCCAGGGGGCTCTAGAGGGTCCCTGGGGGTACTAGAAGAGTCCTAGAAGGCCCTAAGTGGGTCCTAGGGGGCTCTAGAGGGTTCCTGGTGGTCCTAGAAGGGTCCTAGAAGGCCCTGAAATGGTCCCGGGGGCTCTAGACGGACCCTGGTGGCCCTAGAATTGTCCTAGAAGGCCCTAAAGGGGTCCCAGGGGGCTCTAGAGGGTTCCTTGTGGTCCTAGAAGGGTCCTAGAAGGCCCTAAGGGGGTCCCAGCGGGCTCTAGAGGGTTCCTGGGGCTCCTAGAAGGGTTCTAGAAGGCTCAAAGGGTAACCAGGGGGCTCTAGAAGGTCCCTGGGGGCCCTAGAAGGGTACTAGAAGGCACTAAAGAGGACCCAGGGTGCTCTGGAGGGTTCCCCAGGGTCTTACCATGGCCTTAGAAAGCCCTAAGGGGGTCCCAGGGGGCTCTTGAGGGTTCCCTGTGTCCTAGAAGGGTCCTAGAAGGCCCTAAGTGTGTCCCAGGGGGCTCTAGAGGGTCCCTGGGGGCGCTAGAATTGTCCTAGAAGGCCCTAAGGGGGTCCCAGGGGGCTCTAGAGGGTTCCTTCTGGTCCTAGAAGGGTCCTACAAGGCTCTAAGTAGTACCACGAGGCTCTAGAGGGTTCCCCAGGGTCTTAAAATGAACCTAGAATGCCCTAAGTGGGTCCCAGGGGGCTCTAGATGGTTTCCCGTGGTCCTAGAAGCGTCCTAGAAGGCCTTAAGCAAGTCTCAGGGGGCTCTAGAGAGTTCCTCGTGGTCCTAGAAGGGTCCTAGAAGGCCCTAAGTGGGTCCCAGAGGGCTCTAGAGGGTTCCTGGTGACCCTAGAACGGTCCTCGAAGGACCTAAGGAGGTCCCAGGGGGCTCTAGAGGATTTCTCGTGGTCCTAGAAGGGTCCTAGTAGGCCCTAAAGAGTCCCAGGTGGCTCTAGAGCGTCCCTGGGGGCACTAGAAGGGTCCTAGAAGGCGCAAAGAGGGTCCCAGAGGGCTATAGAGGGCTCCTGGTGGTCCTAGAAGGGTCTTAGAAAGCCCTAAGGGGGTACCAGGGGGCTCTAGAGGGTCCCCGGGGGCCCTAGAAGGGTCCTAGAATGCCCTAAGGGGGTCCCAGGGGGCTCTAGAGGGTTCCTCGTGGTCCTAGAAGGGTCCTCGAAGGCTCTAAGGCATCCCAGGGTGCTCTAGACGGTCTCTGGGGACCCTAGAAGAGTCCTAGAACACCCTAAAGTGGTCCCAGAGAGCTATAGATGGTTTCTCGTGGTCCTAGAAGGGTCCTAGAAGGCCCTAAAATGGTCCCGCGGGCTCTAGAGGGTTCCTCGTGGTCCTAGAAGGGTCCTAGAAAGCCCTAGAAGGGTCCCAGGGGACTCTGGAGGGTTCCTGGTGATTCTAAAAGGGTCCAAGAAAGCCCTAGAAGGGTCCCAGAGTGCTCTAGAGGGTTCCTTGTGGTCCTAGAAGGGTCCCAGAAGGCCCTAAAGGGGTCCCAGGGGGCTCTAGACGGACCCTGGCGGCCCTAGAATTGTCCTAGAAGGCCCTAAAGGGGTCCCAGGGGGCTCTAGAGGGTTCCTTGTGGTCCTAGAAGGGTCCTAGAAGGCCTTAAGCAAGTCCCAGGGGGCTCTAGAGAGTTCCTCGTGGTCCTAGAAGGGTCCTAGATGGCCCTAAGTGGGTCCCAGAGGGCTCTAGAGGGTTCCTGGTGACCCTAGAACGGTCCTCGAAGGACCTAAGGAGGTCCCAGGGGGCTCTAGAGGGTTTCTCGTGGTCCTAGAAGGGTCCTAGTAGGCCCTAAGGAGTCCCAGGGGGCTCTAGAGTGTCCCTGGGGGCACTAGAAGGGTCCTAGAAGGCGCAAAGAGGGTCCCAGAGGGCTATAGAGGGCTCCTGGTGGTTCTAGAAGGGTCTTAGAAAGCCCTAAGGGGGTCCCAGGGGGCTCTAGAGGGTCCCTGGGGGCCCTAGAAGGGTCCTAGAATGCCCTAAGGGGGTCCCAGGGGGCTCTAGAGGGTTCCTCGTGGTCCTAGAAGGGTCCTAGTAGGCCCTAAAGAGTCCCAGGGGGCTGTAGAGTGTCCCTGGGGGCACTAGAAGGGTCCTAGAAGGCGCAAAGAGGGTCCCAGAGGGCTATAGAGGGCTCCTGGTGGTCCTAGAAGTGTCTTAGAAAGCCCTAAGGGGGTCCCAGGGGGCTTTAGAAGGTCCCTGGGGGCCCTAGAAGGGTCCTAGAATGCCCTAAGGGGGTCCCAGGGGGCTCTAGAGGGTTCCTCGTGGTCCTAGAAGGGTCCTCGAAGGCTCTAAGGCATCCCAGGGGGCTCTAGACGGTCTCTGGGGACCCTAGAAGAGTCCTAGAACGCCCTAAAGGGGTCCCAGAGAGCTATAGATGGTTTCTCGTGGTCCTAGAAGGGTCCTAGAAGGCCCTAGAAGGGTCCCGGTGGCTCTAGAGGGTTCCTGGTGATTCTAAAAGGGTCCAAGAAAGGCCTAGAAGGGTCCCAGAGGGCTCTAGAGGGTACCCGTGGGTCCTAGGAGGGTCCTAGAAGGCCCTAAAAGGGTCCCAGGGGGCTCTAGAGGGTCCCTGGGGGTACTAGAAGAGTCCTAGAAGGCCCTAAGTGGGTCCTAGGGGGCTCTAGAGGGTTCCTGGTGGTCCTAGAAGGGTCCTAGAAGGCCCTAAAATGGTCCCGGGGGCTCTAGACGGACCCTGGTGGCCCTAGAATTGTCCTAGAAGGCACTAAAGGGGTCCCAGGGGGCTCTAGAGGGTTCCTTGTGGTCCTAGAAGGGTCCTAGAAGGCCCTAAGGGGGTCCCAGCGGGCTCTAGAGGATTCCTGGGGCTCCTAGAAGGGTTCTAGAAGGCTCAAAGGGTAACCAGGGGGCTCTAGAAGGTCCCTGGGGGCCCTAGAAGGGTACTAGAAGGCACTAAAGAGGACCCAGGGTGCTCTGGAGGGTTCCCCAGGGTCTTACCATGGTCCTAGAAAGCCCTAAGGGGGTCCCAGGGGGCTCTTGAGGGTTCCCTGTGTCCTAGAAGGGTCCTAGAAGGCCCTAAGTGTGTCCCAGGGGGCTCTAGAGGGTCCCTGGGGGCGCTAGAATTGTCCTAGAAGGCCCTAAGGGGGTCCCAGGGGGCTCTAGAGGGTTCCCCAGGGTCTTAAAATGAACCTAGAATGCCCTAAGTGGGTCCCAGGGGGCTCTAGATGGTTTCTCGTGGTCCTAGAAGAGTCCTAGAAGGCCTTAAGCAAGTCTCAGGGGGCTCTAGAGAGTTCCTCGTGGTCCTAGAAGGGTCCTAGAAGGCCCTAAGTGGGTCCCAGAGGGCTCTAGAGGGTTCCTGGTGACCCTAGAACGGTCCTAGAAGGACCTAAGGAGGTCCCAGGGGGCTCTAGAGGATTTCTCGTGGTCCTAGAAGGGTCCTAGTAGGCCCTAAAGAGACCCAGGGGGCTCTAGAGCGTCCCTGGGGGCACTAGAAGGGTCCTAGAAGGCGCAAAGAGGGTCCCAGAGGGCTATAGAGGGCTCCTGGTGGTCCTAGAAGGGTCTTAGAAAGCCCTAAGGGGGTACCAGGGGATTCTAGAGGGTCCCTGGGGGCCCTAGAAGGGTCCTAGAATGCCCTAAGGGGGTCCCAGGGGGCTCTAGAGGGTTCCTCGTGGTCCTAGAAGGGTCCTCGAAGGCTCTAAGGCATCCCAGGGTGCTCTAGACGGTCTCTGGGGACCCTAGAAGAGTCCTAGAACACCCTAAAGGGGTCCCAGAGAGCTATAGATGGTTTCTCGTGGTCCTAGAAGGGTCCTAGAAGGCCCTAAAATGGTCCCGCAGGCTCTAGAGGGTTCCTCGTGGTCCTAGAAGGGTCCTAGAAAGCCCTAGAAGGGTCCCAGGGGACTCTGGAGGGTTCCTGGTGATTCTAAAAGGGTCCAAGAAAGCCCTAGAAGGGTCCCAGAGGGCTCTAGAGGGTACCCGTGGGTCCTAGGAGGGTCCTAGAAGGCCCTAAAAGGGTCCCAGCGGGCTCTAGAGGGTCCCTGGGGGTACTAGAAGAGTCCTAGAAGGCCTTAAGCAAGTCTCAGGGGACTCTAGAGAGTTCCTCGTGGTCCTAGAAGGGTCCTAGAATGCCCTAAGTGGGTCCCAGAGGGCTCTAGAGGGTTCCTGGTGACCCTAGAACGGTCGTAGAAGGACCTAAGGAGGTCCCAGGGGGATCTAGAGGATTTTTCGTGGTCCTAGAAGGGTCCTAGTAGGCCCTAAAGAGTCCCAGGGGGCTCTAGAGTGTCCCTGGGGGCACTACAAGGGTCCTAGAAGGCGCAAAGAGGGTCCCAGAGGGCTATAGAGGGCTCCTGGTGGTCCTAGAAGGGTCTTAGAAAGCCCTAAGTGGGTCCCAGGGGGCTCTAGAGGGTCCCTGGGGGCACTAGAAGGGTCCTAGAATGCCCTAAGGGGGTCCCAGGGGGCTCTAGAGGGTTCCTCGTGGTCCTAGAGGGGTCCTAGAAGGCCCTAAGTGGGTCCCAGAGGGCTCTAGAGGGTTCCTGGTGATCCTAGAAGGGTCCTAGTAGGCCCTAAAGACTCCCAGGGAGCTCTAGAGGGTCTCTGGTGGCACTAGAAGTGTCCTAGAATGTGCAAAAGGTGTCCCAGAGGGCTATAGATGGCTCCTGGTGGTCCTAGAAGGGTCTTAGAAGGCCCTATGTGGGTCCCAGGGGGCTCTAGAGGGTCCCTGGGGGCCCTAGAAGGGTCCTAGAATGCCCTAAGGGGGTCCCAGGGGGCTCTAGAGGGTTCCTCGTGGTCCTAGAAGGGTCCTCGAAGGCTCTAAGGCATCCCAGGGGGCTCTAGACGGTCTCTGGGGACCCTAGAAGAGTCCTAGAACGCCCTAAAGGGGTCCCAGAGAGCTATAGATGGTTTCTCGTGGTCCTAGAAGGGTCCTAGAAGGCCCTAAAATGGTCCCAGGGGGCTCTAGAGGGTTCCTCGTGGTCCTAGAAGGGTCCTAGAAAGCCCTAGAAGGGTCCCAGGGGACTCTGGAGGGTTCCTGGTGATTCTAAAAGGGTCCAAGAAAGGCCTAGAAGGGTCCCAGAGGGCTCTAGAGGGTACCCGTGGGTTCTAGGAGGGTCCTAGAAGGCCCTAAAAGGGTCCCAGTGGGCTCTAGAGGGTCCCTGGGGGTACTAGAAGAGTCCTAGAAGGCCCTAAGTGGGTCCTAGGGGGCTCTAGAGGGCTCCTGGTGGTCCTAGAAGGGTCCTAGAAGGCCCTAAAGGGGTCCCAGGGGGCTCTAGACGGACCCTGGCGGCCCTAGAATTGTCCTAGAAGGCCCTAAAGGGGTCCCAGGGGGCTCTAGAGGGTTCCTTGTGGTCCTAGAAGGGTCCTAGAAGGCCCTAAGGGGGTCCCAGCGGGCTCTAGAGGGTTCCTGGGGCTCCTAGAAGGGTTCTAGAAGGCTCAAAGGGTAACCAGGGGGCTCTAGAAGGTCCCTGGGGGCCCTAGAAGGGTACTAGAAGGAACTAAAGAGGACCCAGGGTGCTCTGGAGGGTTCCCCAGGGTCTTACCATGGCCCTAGAAAGCCCTAAGGGGGTCCCAGGGGGCTCTTGAGGGTTCCCTGTGTCCTAGAAGGGTCCTAGAAGGCCCTAAGTGTGTCCCAGGGGGCTCTAGAGGGTCCCTGGGGGCGCTAGAATTGTCCTAGAAGGCCCTAAGGGGGTCCCAGAGGGCTCTAGAGGGTTCCTTCTGGTCCTAGAAGGGTCCTACAAGGCTCTAAGTGGTACCACGAGGCTCTAGAGGGTTCCCCAGGGTCTTAAAATGAACCTAGAATGCCCTAAGTGGGTCCCAGGGGGCTCTAGATGGTTTCTCGTGGTCCTAGAAGAGTCCTAGAAGGCCTTAAGCAAGTCTCAGGGGGCTCTAGAGAGTTCCTCGTGGTCCTAGAAGGGTCCTAGAAGGCCCTAAGTGGGTCCCAGAGGGCTCTAGAGGGTTCCCGGTGACCCTAGAATGGTCCTCGAAGGACCTAAGGAGGTCCCAGGGGGCTCTAGAGGGTTTCTCGTGGTCCTAGAAGGGTCCTAGTAGGCTCTAAGGAGTCCCAGGGGGCTCTAGAGTGTCCCTGGGGGCACTAGAAGGGTCCTAGAAAGCGCAAAGAGGGTCCCAGAGGGCTATAGAGGGCTCCTGGTGGTCCTAGAAGGGTCTTAGAAAGCCCTAAGGGGGTCCCAGGGGGCTCTAGAGGGCTCCTGGGGGCCCTAGAAGGGTCCTAGAATGCCCTAAGGGGGTCCCAGGGGGCTCTAGAGGGTCCCTGGGGGCCCTAGAAGGGTCCTAGAAGGCCCTAAGTGGGTCCCAGAGGGCTCTAGAGGGTTCCTGGTGATCCTAGAAGGGTCCTAGTAGGCCCTAAAGACTCCCAGGGAGCTCTAGAGGGTCTCTGGGGGCACTAGAAGTGTCCTAGAATGTGCAAAAAGGTGTCCCAGAGGGCTATAGAGGGCTCCTGGTGGTCCTAGAAGGGTCTTAGAAGGCCCTAAGTGGGTCCCAGGGGGCTCTAGAGGGTCCCTGGGGGCCCTAGAAGGGTCCTAGAATGCCCTAAGGGGGTCCCAGGGGGCTCTAGAGGGTTCCTCGTGGTCCTAGAAGGGTCCTCGAAGGCTCTAAGGCATCCCAGGGGGCTCTAGACGGTCTCTGGGGACCCTAGAAGAGTCCTAGAACGCCCTAAAGGGGTCCCAGAGAGCTATAGATGGTTTCTCGTAGTCCTAGAAGGGTCCTAGAAGGCCCTAAAATGGTCCCGGAGGCTCTAGAGGGTTCCTCGTGGTCCTAGAAGGGTCCTAGAAAGCCCTAGAAGGGTCCCAGGGGACTCTGGAGAGTTCCTGGTGATTCTAAAAGGGTCCAAGAAAGGCCTAGAAGGGTCCCAGAGGGCTCTAGAGGGTACCCGTGGGTCCTAGGAGGGTCCTAGGAGGCCCTAAAAGGGTCCCAGCGGGCTCTAGAGGGTCCCTGGGGGCCCTAGAAGGGTCCTAGAATGCCCTAAGGGGGTCCCAGGGGGCTCTAGAGGGTTCCTCGTGATCCTAGAAGGGTCCTAGTAGGCCCTAAAGACTCCCAGGGAGCTCTAGAGGGTCTCTGGGGGCACTAGAAGTGTCCTAGAATGTGCAAAAAGGTGTCCCAGAGGGCTATAGAGGGCTCCTGGTGGTCCTAGAAGGGTCTTAGAAGGCCCTAAGTGGGTCCCAGGGGGCTCTAGAGGGTCCCTGGGGGTCCTAGAAGGGTCCTAGAATGCCCTAAGGGGGTCCCAGGGGGCTCTAGAGGGTTCCTCGTGGTCCTAGAAGGGTCCTCGAAGGCTCTAAGGCATCCCAGGGGGCTCTAGACGGTCTCTGGGGACCCTAGAAGAGTCCTAGAACGCCCTAAAGGGGTCCCAGAGAGCTATAGATGGTTTCTCGTGGTCCTAGAAGGGTCCTAGAAGGCCCTAAAATGGTCCCGGGGGCTCTAGAGGGTTCCTCGTGGTCCTAGAAGGGTCCTAGAAAGCCCTAGAAGGGTCCCAGGGGACTCTGGAGGGTTCCTGGTGATTCTAAAAGGGTCCAAGAAAGGCCTAGAAGGGTCCCAGAGGGCTCTAGAGGGTACCCGTGGGTCCTAGGAGGGTCCTAGAAGGCCCTAAAAGGGTCCCAGGGGGCTCTAGAGGGTCCCTGGGGGTACTAGAAGAGTCCTAGAAGGCCCTAAGTGGGTCCTAGGGGGCTCTAGAGGGCTCCTGGTGGTCCTAGAAGGGTCCTAGAAGGCCCTAAAGGGGTCCTAGGGGGCTCTAGAGGGACCCTGGCGGCCCTAGAATTGTCCTAGAAGGCCCTAAAGGGGTCCCAGGGGGCTCTAGAGGGTTCCTTGTGGTCCTAGAAGGGTCCTAGAAGGCCCTAAGGGGGTCCCAGCGGGCTCTAGAGGGTTCCTGGGGCTCCTAGAAGGGTTCTAGAAGGCTCAAAGGGTAACCAGGGGGCTCTAGAAGGTCCCTGGGGGCCCTAGAAGGGTACTAGAAGGCACTAAGGGGGTCCCAGGGGGCTCTAGAGGGTTCCTCGTGGTCCTAGAATGGTCCTAGAAGGCCCTAAGGGGGCCCCAGGGGGCTCTAGAGGGTCCCTGGGGGCCCTAGAATGGTCCTAGAATGCCCTAAGGGGGTCCCAGGGGGCTCTAGAGGGTTCCTCGTGGTCCTAGAATGGTCCTAGAAGGCACTAAGTGGGTCCCAGAGGGCTCTAGAGGGTTCCTGGTGATCCTAGAAGGGTCCTAGTAGGCCCTAAAGACTCCCAGGGAGCTCTAGAGGGTCTCTGGGGGCACTAGAAGTGTCCTAGAATGTGCAAAAAGGTGTCCCAGACGGTTATAGAGGGCTCCTGGTGGTCCTAGAAGGGTCTTAGAAGGCCCTAAGTGGGTCCCAGGGGGCTCTAGAGGGTCCCTGGGGGCCCTAGAAGGGTCCTAGAATGCCCTAAGGGGGTCCCAGGGGGCTCTAGAGGGTTCCTCGTGGTCCTAGAAGGGTCCTCGAAGGCTCTAAGGCATCCCAGGGGGCTCTAGACGGTCTCTGGGGACCCTAGAAGAGTCCTAGAACGCCCTAAAGGGGTCCCAGAGAGCTATAGATGGTTTCTCGTGGTCCTAGAAGGGTCCTAGAAGGCCCTAGAAGGGTCCCGGGGGCTCTAGAGGGTCCCTCGTGGTCCTAGAAGGGTCCTAGAAAGCCCTAGAAGGGTCCCAGGGGACTCTGGAGGGTTCCTGGTGATTCTAAAAGGGTCCAAGAAAGCCCTAGAAGGGTCCCAGAGGGCTCTAGAGGGTACCCGTGGGTCCTAGGAGGGTCCTAGAAGGCCCTAAAAGGGTCCCAGGGGGCTCTAGAGGGTCCGTGGGGGTACTAGAAGAGTCCTAGAAGGCCCTAAGTGGGTCCTAGGGGGCTCTAGAGGGCTCCTGGTGGTCCTAGAAGGGTCCTAGAAGGCCCTAAAGGGGTCCCAGGGGGCTCTAGAGGGACCCTGGCGGCCCTAGAATTGTCCTAGAAGGCCCTAAGTGGGTCCTAGGGGGCTCTAGAGGGCTCCTGGTGGTCCTAGAAGGGTCCTAGAAGGCCCTAAAGGGGTCCCGGGGGCTCTAGACGGACCCTGGCGGCCCTAGAATTGTCCTAGAAGGCCCTAAAGGGGTCCCAGGGGGCTCTAGAGGGTTCCTTGTGGTCCTAGAAGGGTCCTAGAAGGCCCTAAGGGGGTCCCAGCGGGCTCTAGAGGGTTCCTGGGGCTCCTAGAAGGGTTCTAGAAGGCTCAAAGAGTAACCAGGGGGCTCTAGAAGGTTCCTGGGGGCCCTAGAAGGGTACTAGAAGGCACTAAAGAGGACCCAGGGTGCTCTGGAGGGTTCCCCAGGGTCTTACCATGGCCCTAGAAAGCCCTAAGGGGGTCCCAGGGGGCTCTTGAGGGTTCCCTGTGTCCTAGAAGGGTCCTAGAAGGCCCTAAGTGTGTCCAAGGGGGCTCTAGAGGGTCCCTGGGGGCGCTAGAATTGTCCTAGAAGGCCCTAAGGGGGTCCCAGAGGGCTCTAGAGGGTTCCTTCTGGTCCTAGAAGGGTCCTACAAGGCTCTAAGTGGTACCACGAGGCTCTAGAGGGTTCCCCAGGGTCTTAAAATGAACCTAGAATGCCCTAAGTGGGTCCCAGGGGGCTCTAGATGGTTTCTCGTGGTCCTAGAAGAGTCCTAGAAGGCCTTAAGCAAGTCTCAGGGGGCTCTAGAGAGTTCCTCGTGGTCCTAGAAGGGTCCTAGAAGGCCCTAAGTGGGTCCCAGAGGGCTCTAGAGGGTTCCTGGTGACCCTAGAACGGTCCTAGAAGGACCTAAGGAGGTCCCAGGGGGCTCTAGAGGGTTTCTCGTGGTCCTAGAAGGGTCCTGGTAGGCTCTAAGGAGTCCCAGGGGGCTCTAGAGGGTTCCTGGGGGCACTAGAAGGGTCCTAGAAGGCGCAAAGAGGGTCCCAGAGGGCTATAGAGGGCTCCTGGTGGTCCTAGAAGGGTCTTAGAAAGCTCTAAGGGGGTCCCAGGGGGCTCTAGAGGGTCCCTGGGGGCCCTAGAAGGGTCCTAGAATGCCCTAAGGGGGTCCCAGGGGGCTCTAGAGGGTTCCTCGTGGTCCTAGAATGGTCCTCGAAGGCTCTAAGGCATCCCAGGGGGCTCTAGACGGTCTCTGGGGACCCTAGAAGAGTCCTAGAACGCCCTAAAGGGGTCCCAGAGAGCTATAGATGGTTTCTCGTAGTCCTAGAAGGGTCCTAGAAGGCCCTAAAATGGTCCCGGAGGCTCTAGAGGGTTCCTCGTGGTCCTAGAAGGGTCCTAGAAAGCCCTAGAAGGGTCCCAGGGGACTCTGGAGAGTTCCTGGTGATTCTAAAAGGATCCAAGAAAGGCCTAGAAGGGTCCCAGAGGGCTCTAGAGGGTACCCGTGGGTCCTAGGAGGGTCCTAGAAGGCCCTAAAAGGGTCCCAGCGGGCTCTAGAGGGTCCCTGGGGGCCCTAGAAGGGTCCTAGAATGCCCTAAGGGGGTCCCAGGGGGCTCTAGAGGGTTCCTCGTGATCCTAGAAGGGTCCTAGTAGGCCCTAAAGACTCCCAGGGAGCTCTAGAGGGTTCCTGGTGATCCTAGAAGGGTCCTAGTAGGCCCTAAAGACTCCCAGGGAGCTCTAGAGGGTCTCTGGGGGCACTAGAAGTGTCCTAGAATGTGCAAAAAGGTGTCCCAGGGGGCTATAGAGGGCTCCTGGTGGTCCTAGAAGGGTCTTAGAAGGCCCTAAGTGGGTCCCAGGGGGCTCTAGAGGATCCCTGGGGGCCCTAGAAGTGTCCTAGAATGCCCTAAGGGGGTCCCAGGGGGCTCTAGAGGGTTCCTCGTGGTCCTAGAAGGGTCCTCGAAGGCTCTAAGGCATCCCAGGGGGCTCTAGACGGTCTCTGGGGACCCTAGAAGAGTCCTAGAACGCCCTAAAGGGGTCCCAGAGAGCTATAGATGGTTTCTCGTGGTCCTAGAAGGGTCCTAGAAGGCCCTAAAATGGTCCCGGGGGCTCTAGAGGGTTCCTCGTGGTCCTAGAAGGGTCCTAGAAAGCCCTAGAAGGGTCCCAGGGGACTCTGGAGGGTTCCTGGTGATTCTAAAAGGGTCCAAGAAAGGCCTAGAAGGGTCCCAGAGGGCTCTAGAGGGTACCCGTGGGTCCTAGGAGGGTCCTAGAAGGCCCTAAAAGGGTCCCAGGGGGCTCTAGAGGGTCCCTGGGGGTACTAGAAGAGTCCTAGAAGGCCCTAAGTGGGTCCTAGGGGGCTCTAGAGGGCTCCTGGTGGTCCTAGAAGGGTCCTAGAAGGCCCTAAAGGGGTCCCAGGGGGCTCTAGAGGGTTCCTCGTGGTCCTAGAAGGGTCCTCGAAGGCTCTAAGGCATCCCAGGGGGCTCTAGACGGTCTCTGGGGACCCTAGAAGAGTCCTAGAACGCCCTAAAGGGGTCCCAGAGAGCTATAGATGGTTTCTCGTGGTCCTAGAAGGGTCCTAGAAGGCCCTAGAAGGGTCCCGGGGGCTCTAGAGGGTTCCTGGTGATTCTAAAAGGGTCCAAGAAAGGCCTAGAAGGGTCCCAGAGGGCTCTAGAGGGTACCCGTGGGTCCTAGGAGGGTCCTAGAAGGCCCTAAAAGGGTCCCAGTGGGCTCTAGAGGGTCCCTGGGGGTACTAGAAGAGTCCTAGAAGGCCCTAAGTGGGTCCTAGGGGGCTCTAGAGGGCTCCTGGTGGTCCTAGAAGGGTCCTAGAAGGCCCTAAAGGGGTCCCAGGAGGCTCTAGACGGACCCTGGCGGCCCTAGAATTGTCCTAGAAGGCCCTAAAGGGGTCCCAGGGGGCTCTAGAGGGTTCCTTGTGGTCCTAGAAGGGTCCTAGAAGGCCCTAAGGGGGTCCCAGCGGGCTCTAGAGGGTTCCTGGGGCTCCTAGAAGGGTTCTAGAAGGCTCAAAGGGTAACCAGGGGGCTCTAGAAGGTCCCTGGGGGCCCTAGAAGGGTACTAGAAGGCACTAAAGAGGACCCAGGGTGCTCTGGAGGGTTCCCCAGGGTCTTACCATGGCCCTAGAAAGCCCTAAGGGGGTCCCAGGGGGCTCTTGAGGGTTCCCTGTGTCCTAGAAGGGTCCTAGAAGGCCCTAAGTGTGTCCCAGGGGGCTCTAGAGGGTCCCTGGGGGCGCTAGAATTGTCCTAGAAGGCCCTAAGGGGGTCCCAGGGGGCTCTAGAGGGTTCCTTCTGGTCCTAGAAGGGTCCTACAAGGCTCTAAGTGGTACCACGAGGCTCTAGAGGGTTCCCCAGGGTCTTAAAATGAACCTAGAATGCCCTAAGTGGGTCCCAGGGGGCTCTAGATGGTTTCTCGTGGTCCTAGAAGAGTCCTAGAAGGCCTTAAGCAAGTCTCAGGGGGCTCTAGAGAGTTCCTCGTGGCCCTAGAAGGGTCCTAGAAGGCCCTAAGTGGGTCCCAGAGGGCTCTAGAGGGTTCCTGGTGACCCTAGAACGGTCCTCGAAGGACCTAAGGAGGTCCCAGGGGGCTCTAGAGGGTTTCTCGTGGTCCTAGAAGGGTCCTAGTAGGCTCTAAGGAGTCCCAGGGGGCTCTAGAGTGTCCCTGGGGGCACTGGAAGGGTCCTAGAAGGCGCAAAAAGGGTCCCAGAGGGCTATAGAGGGCTCCTGGTGGTCCTAGAAGGGTCTTAGAAAGCCCTAAGGGGGTCCCAGGGGGCTCTAGAGGGTCCCTGGGGGCCCTAGAAGGGTCCTAGAATGCCCTAAGGGGGTCCCAGGGGGCTCTAGAGGGTTCCTCGTGGTCCTAGAAGGGTCCTAGAAGGCCCTAAGTGGGTCCCAGAGGGCTCTAGAGGGTTCCTGGTGATCCTAGAAGGGTCCTAGTAGGCCCTAAAGACTCCCAGGGAGCTCTAGAGGGTCTCTGGGGGCACTAGAAGTGTCCTAGAATGTGCAAAAAGG